>NC_133348.1:13932879-14032879 GCF_030506205.2 Paramisgurnus dabryanus
CTTAATGGTCTGTCACTGTTTGAATGTGTTTTCAAACCCTCTCATTGTTTCTCTCTTCTTATAGGTGAATGCGAGACAAACTGCAGAAGAGTCTCTGAGGGATTTGGAGAGGGAGCAAGCTTTGCTGAAACACCAGCGTTCAGAAAGTGTAAGAAAAGCCGGACTTCAGACAGACAGAAAGCGTGCTCTTGAGAATGAGGGTGAGGAACACTAACACTGAACATAGATGACTGCATTAACACACAGTGATCTGATTTGTTATTTACTGTAGACTTCAGTCATTATTTGTCATGCAAATGCATTTAACCACATGCATTGCCACAGCCAGCATCTACACGATTTGCTCACTTCTAATCTCTAATATTCTCTTATCTAGAAAGTAATAGTTCTGCTGTGCTAATGGTCTATATTTGGCATTTCTGTCTCGTGTAGTGAGTAGCCTGAAAGAGCAGCTAGCCGAGCTTAAGAAGAAGAACCAGAACTCTCATCTTTCCACCGAAAAGAACATTCACTTGGAGAGACAGGTTGGTCTGTTTATCACACTTTACCATACACTTTAACCATAGTTACCTAAAACTAATTCTAGCCATGATGCAATATGTTTTGTTAGATTTAAGGAACACACCGACTTTGGGGCATTTTAGCTTATTCACCATATCCCCCAGAGTTAGATAAGTGCATACATACGCTTTTCATCTCTGTGCGTCCCGTAATTCTGTCTGACGCACCCACCGCTAGCCTAGCTTAGCACAAAGACTTGAAGTAAATGGCTTCAGCTAGCATATTGCTCCCAATAAGTAACAGAATAACACCAACATTTTCCTATTTATATGTTGTGATTTGTATGGGCGGCAGTGGCTCAGTGGTTCATGTAGGTTGTCTACAAATTGGAAGATTGGTGGTTCAATTCTCGGTTCCACCTGACCAAGTGTCGAGGTGTCCTTGAGCAAGACACCTAACCCCAGCTGCTCCCGCTGAGCTGGATGGAGCCTTGCATGGCTGACACAGCGTGTACAAATAACAAAGTCATATTAGACATAGACATCTTTTAACCATAATACTGGGAACTATATTCTCAGAAGGCGAAGCACTGCTACTAGTTACGGCACACACAGAGATGAAAATGGTGTCTATGGACTTATCTATCTCTGGGGGATAAGGTGAATAAGCTAAAATCCCAAAACGTCAGCGTGTTCCTATAATACATTAACACAAAGCTATAAAATGACTAATATTAAATAAGAAACTAAAGCTTAAGTGTGTAGGTTTTTGGTGTATGGGATGGGGTGTTCGTTTAAATTTTTACATTTGGCAGACACTATGGGCCCTATTTTAACGATTTGAAACGCAAGTGCGAAGCGCAATGCGCAAGTGAGTTTGTGGGCGGATCTTGGGCGCTGTTGCTATTTTCCCGGCGGGAGAAATAACTATTGCGCCAGGCGCAAATCAATAAGGGGTTGGTCTGAAGTAGGTTCATTATTCATAGGTGTCGTTTGGGCGTAACGTCAAATAAACCAATCAGAACGCTATCCAACATTCCCTTTAAACGCAAGGGCGGAAGTTCCATGGCGGGTTGCTATTATTTTGACGGAT
Organism: Paramisgurnus dabryanus; assembly: GCF_030506205.2. Classification (NCBI taxonomy): domain Eukaryota; kingdom Metazoa; phylum Chordata; class Actinopteri; order Cypriniformes; family Cobitidae; genus Paramisgurnus; species Paramisgurnus dabryanus. The sequence continues at coordinate 13,934,473 of NC_133348.1, forward strand.
TTACCAGGCGCACGCCAGGAGCGGTTCACAGTCGAGGAGACCGATGTTCTTGTAAGAGCAGTCAAAGACAGAGAAGTTGTTTTGTATGGGGATGGGAGAAACCCGCCCAAATCAGCGTCGATTACACAGGCGTGGGAGGAAATAGCACAATTGTCTCATCAGCTGGCATCCCCTGGACGTTGCGCAGCAAGCGCTACAATGATGTCAGGAGACGGGGGAATCCCAAGCTTGCCAGCATAAATCGGGCACGCCGTGTAACGGGAGGTGGATCTGCCTCTACACAGATCTGCGTCCACCCTCACCGCTGAAAGGGTTTGGGGGCTTTGAAATCGGACCCCAAGAAACGCAAGCAAGGTCCAACCCCAAAGAACACTAACAAATCAAGTTCATATACATTAAGGTTTCTTATGAAAACATTTTAATTATTATTTACATAAAATAAACGTAATACAGCCAAACAACAAACTTATGAAAATATTGTAATCGTTATTTGCATGAGAATTTTTTAACGCAGCCACACAATAAATAAAAACTATTACCACAATGCTCACCACTATGATTTCCTTTATCTCATGTGTTAATATTTTTTATTGTAACAATTTATGATTTGCAAAAATAACTGTTGCATCTGTGTAGATTAGATAAGCAAATTGTGTGTGCGTTGTGCACGCTATACATTATGGTCAAGCATGCGCCCTTAAAATAGCATAATGAACCACGCGCAACGTGCCACTGACTTTAGACTAGTTTTTTTTTTGGTCAGTGGCGCAATTGTTTTTTGAAACTGCAAAAAAGCATCAGGGATGGTTTGCGCCGGAACACGCCTTCTTTTTTGCGCTGAACCAGGGCGCCCAGGGAGCGCAAGTTCATTCCCTAGTTTGCCGATGTGCGTCTGTGGAGGGAAAAACACGCTGTTTGTGGTGTAAAATACTAATGATACATGCGTCACTGACAAAGTCAATTGCGCTGGGTGCAAGATAGGGCCCTATTTCTCAAAGCATATTACAGAACTTAGAAAAATCAAAAAATACTACAAAAATATTAAAATTATCTAATATTATAATATATAAAATAATATTATTTTATGCCAAAAATCATTAGTATATTATGTAAAGATTATTTACCATAAAGATATTTTGTACATTTTTTATTGTAAATATATAAATACTTTATTTTTGTGAGTGGATTCAGTAAACTCAGAAACTCGCCTACAAACTACTTGTTGCTATACCTGCTCTTGAAATTTATTTTTATGTATCCCCATTCAGTCCACAAGGTCTTTACAGCAGTGAGAGCGCTAAAACCAATTTTTCATTAGTAGCCTTATGTGTTGCTAAGGTTTAATTTGGACTTTGAACTTTAAAGGCAATTTTCTCATATTTAGATTTTTCTTCACCCTTAGATTCCACATGTTTAAATCATTGTATCTCAGCCACATATTGTACTATACGTCAATGGAAAGCTTGTTTATTTAGGTTTCACATGATGTATAAATCTCAGTTAAAAAATAAGACCCTTACGAAACGTTTTGCGGTCCTGGGTCACATACAGGAATCCATTAGGAGAGGGGGCTCCAACCTTTTTGTGGGCAAGGGCTACCACAATGGATAAAACAATCCGGAGGGCTACTTTTTGGTATAGTCTACTCAAAACATTTCAGTTTTACTTGTTGATTTTATTTTATTACTTGTTGATATTTTTAGTATTGTTTAAAATGTTATCATAAGTAAACCAAGCTAATATGAAAAATATGTAATAAATGAATATAACAATTGAGACTATTAATATAGAATGTGTTTTGGCAGGCACCACGTTGGAGACCCCTGCATTAGGATAAATGCTCATATAAAATTAATAACGTTTAAATATTTTAGAGAGAAAAACAACAAAGATACGGATTAACAATGGGATTGCAAGTTGAATTTTGAAGTGCAAGTGAAATTCTTGTACTTCACATGTGTAAAATAAGAGATTCTAATGATATGAATGACCTTCTTTTTAGTTGGAGGAGGTAAATGCAAAACTTGTTGCAGAGGTGGAGGAATCGGAGCGGCTGAAAAAGGCCCAGGCTGAGGCACTGAGACAGTCCCAGCAGCTGGAGGTCTCTCTCAGAGAGCTTCAGGAGCGTCTGGCCCAGCTGGAGAACAGCAGACTGGGTCTGGAACAGGAGAAACAGACCCTACAAACCTCACTGGAGGCGGAGAAGCGAGAGAGAAGTCTTGGCTCTGAGACCATCAATGACTTACAAGGTCAGTGCGTGTTTTTCTGTGCCAGTGGTGCCAAAAACTTGAGAAAAAATCAAACAAAAGTAGCTGTAAGTGAATAAACATTTACCAAGCTTCTTAGAAGGAGATTGCGTTGAATTTTAGGAATCCCACTGTGTGTGTGTGTGTGTCTGTGTGTGTGTGTGTGTGTGTGTGAATGAGAGAGTAAAAGCAAATGTTTATGTGTGAGTGAGTGAGTGAGTAGTGGCCAGGTTGTTGCTGAAAGACACACTGGACTCTTGTCTGTTGGGCCATGTTGTTTTGTTGGGGTGGAGCTGCCCACAGAGAGTAAACATGAATAGAGCGTTATTTAAAGCCCCTTGGCAGGTAGCTGACGTTATTTTGCTGGACAGGGAAAATGGGCTTGAGCGAAAATCTCTCTTCACTTCTTCTGTGTCACATTTTTTCTACTGAAACAGAGTAGGTTAAATAAGAAACGTATGGTCTTTATGATGTAAAGTTTTATTGACGTTGTAATCCTGAATTCTTCACCCTTGACCCTACCCTACTTGTCTCTCTTTTTCAGGTCGAGTCTCTGGGTTGGAAGACGAGTTAAAACACATGAAAAGTTCTCTTTCAAAGGCTGAATCAGAGAAAAGACAGTTACAAGAGGACTTTACTGCCCTGGAAAAGGTGCGAGTGTGTTAACAAGACTTTCTCAGCATCTATGTGTGGGTATGTCTATTTTTGTGAAACCCCATTATTGTTGTCACTTCACCTACAGGAGAAAAGCAAACAGGAGATTGATCTCACCTTCAAACTGAAAGCTGTCCAGCAGAGTCTGGAGCAGGAGGAGGCGGAGCACAAAAACACCAAAGCCAAATTGGCAGACAACAACAAAATCAACCAATCCATCGAGGAGGCCAAGTCAGAGGCCCTCAAAGGTGCCAAGTTTTTCTCTACTTCTCTTAAAGTGTTTTACGGTGCTCTTGAGAGCAATACCGTGTCTCTGTATGAAAACAAAATGTGATATTTATTTTCCAAGATGACTTTATGTTTTAGTTGAGTGAGTTAATTTTTCCGAAATTCGTAGTACAACCCTGTTTTTTTTTTTTTTGGTGCAAATCTTGTTTCGGCTGGATTCAGTGACACTGTGTGTGTGTGTGACAGATATGGAACGTAAGCTGCTAGAAGAACGATCTGCAAAACAACTGTTGGAAAGCAGACTGATGCAGCTGGAGAAGGAGAACTCGGTGTTAGACTGTGATTACAAACAAGCCAAAAATGAACTCCAGGAGCTTCGCTCGCTCAAAAACACACTCAATGAGGAGGTACACCTGTCTGTCTGTAGCTGTCTGTCTGACTGACAGATAATGTATTATTATAATATTATATATGATGCAATTGAGAAAATATTTTATGTCAAGTTTTATGTGTATGCATTAGGTGGAGGTGCTAAATGTGCGCGTGCAGCAGGAGGCTCAGAAGAAGACTTTGTGTCAGGCTGATCTGAAAGTTCAGAGACAGGAGATCAGCACCCTGCGTTCCTCTGAGAAACAGCTTAAACAAGAAGTCAACCATCTGTTGGAGCTCAAACTCAGTCTGGAGAAACACAACGAGGAGCTGCGCAGGTGAGTTACTCACTGATTCATCTATTCATGATTATTAGTCACGTGACCTTATACGTCATCCACTCTTTTTCCAGGTGACTGCCACCATTTTAAGTACCTACCGAGTACTGTCTATAGCTAGCTTGCTATGATTTACAGCATATTTTTCCCCTAAAAATCTTATTTTCTTGTTTTTAGTTTGTATATTCTATGCATTAGATTCATATACCATAAATATGATGCATTACATATCATGTCATAGAAAAATAAGCCCATGTAAAACTTGCCATCTCCACTGTTATTTTTTTAATCAAAAACAGCTTACATGAAAACAAAAACTGTAAATATATGATGAACATAACAATACAAACTTACTTTATCTGAGTGCAGCTCCACAGTCCGGTGCAACTCATTTTTATACAGTGATTTTTATAAAATGATATTAAACCCATGATTCACTCACCCTCAAGCTGTCCGAGTTGCATATGTCCATTGTTTTTCAGACAAACACATTTTCGGATATTTTAGAAAATGTTTTAGATCTTTCAGTTGATTAAATGTAATGTTACGGGGTCCACCTATAGTCCACGACCTTCAAGTCCAAAAAAAGTGCCTCCATCCTTCACAAATTAAATCCAAACGGCTCCAGGATGATAAACAAACGTCTTCTGAGGGTAATCCGCGCAGTGTTGTTGTAGAAATATCCATATTTAAAACTTTATTAACGAAAATAAATACCTTCCGGTAGCGCCGCCATCTTAGTCGCGATGATAAGGATGAGAGCTTACGCAGCCTATGGAGGCTACTCTGCTGCTGCTCTGTCCCCCGCCCTCCGAATTTGTCATATGTCACTAATAAAAGTGCGTACACTACGCTAAAACTCTCTCCTGAATGCGGACGCGACTTAGATGGCGGCGCTACCGGAAGGTATTTATTTTCGTTAATAAAGTTTTAAATATGGATATTTCTACAACAACACCGCACGATGGACATATGCAACTCGGACAGCTTGGGGGTGAGTAAATCATGGGTTTAATATCATTTTTGGCCGAACTATCCCTTTAACACAAAAAGTCATATGCGGTCGACGATCCACAATGGGGATGTTTTAATATCTAACCTCTGAAGAGGTTTCTCAGCGGTTCTGTGAGAGACTAGCCGGCCCGCTATGCTACCAAAACAAAACATTCGGGTGCGCACGAATGTATCTGCATTTGTAAGTGCAGATTTGCGCAAAAGTATATTTTACTGACGTTAGTTGAATCCTTGTAATCGTTTCGTGAGTGGTTACTACCCCCAATTAATAAAAGCTTTGCTGAATAAGCAATGGCTGGCTGCATTTTGGCTTTATCCAGTCAAAAGCGAAGGTGCACAAAATAACACCTACCCAATGTGCGCTTCCAGGACATTTTAAGTCCTCAAACCTCATCTGATTGGACAAAACAGAAAAATAGGGTGGGATTCATCGGAACAGTCTAACGAATCGGGAAGAGATGCATTTTCAGTGATAAGAATCGATATTTGATAGAAAATAAACATGATCGATCATACTAACCGTAAGCGTGCATGTAAACTGTAAAGGATCTTGCAGGATTTTTCCTTATTTTTCATTGTTTTGAATTAAAGTGTGGGATGCATTTTGAAGAGTGACCCTTAGGTTGCAATGTACGCGTCGCTGAAGTTTTTTGGATATGTCAGAAATGATCAGAACCATATATGGTAAGATATGTGAGTACTGACATTCATATTAGTATGCGGTCCGTCTGCATTTCATTTAATCCTTTTCACTTCCGTGTATTGATGGCAAAATAAGCTCAGAACATGAATCTTGAGTGTATTAGCTTTCAAATAATGCAAAGTTTATGATTGTTGTTGAATATTTGATGTAAAACAAAGTACAGAAACACATAGACTGACATATTGATCTTGCCGAATCAGGTATTCAAGATGGCGGCAGACAAGTGTTTGAGAAGTGAGTGACGTCAGTATGTTGACGTCATCTGATATTCATGTATATAAGGTTTTCATGAAATGATTAAGGATGCAAATAGTTATTAAGATTTATTTTATGGATAATCATTAAAAGCCATCCTTCTATTAGAAGATATAATGTACATATAAATAGTATCCGAGCTTGTGGTATTCAACTGGTATTCATTTGGTTCGTGAAATGCTTACAGTGGCTGTTCTTGAGAAACAAAATGTTAATGTTAATGCGCTGGTGGACAAACTTAAAGATTTATTATCTAAGAGTAAAGATTTACCAGACGATACCCATCATTAGAAAAGTCAAGCTTAACGATATCAGCAAATATATTGTCCAAGGCAATTTATATACGAGTTTACCTATACACAAAAAATTTTTTTTCCCGAAAATAATATTTAACATTAACATTTAACAGCAAAAACAGCATCTAAAAGTTCTTTGCTCTGTCCAAACAGGGAAAAAGTAAAAGCTGACGTACATCTGAAAGACCTCAAGGAGCAACTGGAGTCAGAGCAAAACTTTACAGTATGTGTGCCAGGTTTTTCCATGTTTTGTGAATGTATGCACTGTAAAACATTTTGGCCTGGTTTCACAGACAAGGCTTACATCTAGATTACAAAATGCATGTTTGAGCTGTTTTAACTAAATACAACTTGCCCTGTTAAAATATATCAGTGGAAATGTTTGTCTAAGTGATAGTTCAACAAAAAAAGTCACCTGTCTCCTCGTCACATGCACAATACCTTGCTTCACATGTCACATATCACATGTGCAAAAAACACGACACAGACGAGAAAAACTCGAAACACTGTGTTTAATTTCAGTTTGAGGAGAACGTTAGTGTCAGAAACAGGCCGTGCCTCTGAGAAGTGAATTTGACCTTTTTTTAAGTTTGTGCCGTGGTATTCAGGAACTGATTTGCCACTGACTTGTTTTTCGCCTAGAAGGCAAGTAAATGCTTCTTTAAGCACTTTTATATTGGAAAGAAACTGGCAAAATAACAGGAATTGACCAAATTTACGTGCATATTTACAGCTGGTCTATTCGCACTGGATTAGTATTACCTGAGGTAATTTCTCTGGACCTTTTTACAGAAGGTAAAAGTCTTTATTGACATTAGGGCTGGGTATCGATTCAGATGTACCAGATCGATTCGATTTCGGTTCACAAGCTGTCAAATCGATTAGATTTCCATTCTCGATTCAATTTTTTAATTCCGATTCTCGGGTTGGTTTTTATACTCGATTCTTGATTATAGATTTAATACAAATACTATATTTATAAAAAAGAACAGTGAACAGCAGTTTACAAGTGGGTTATTAACAAAAAGAAATTAAAAGCCACAACACTATCGTCATCGTCTTGCTTGCGAAATCTAAAATGCTTCCATACCTTTGACTTTTTATGTGAAGGTGGCGTCAACGTCGATGAAGCACCTAAAAATACAATTTTAAGCACTGAATTAATGAATGAATGACAGGCTCGCCTCTCGCTCCTAGGTAACATCACACAAGGCAAAACAGAGGGTGACATCTAGTGAAGAAGACTAGTTATTAGATTAACGTTAATCTTACGTTCAATGTTTGCGAAAATAAATACGAAAGAAAAAAACGATTATGCTCTTTGAGAATCGATTTTGAATCGACCACATTTTAAAAAAACGATTAATCGAAAAATCAAATTTTTTTTGCCCAGCCCTAACTGACATTTTCCATAATGATTACTAACATTGAGCATTCGGACGGGACTAAAATCACTGATAAGCTCTGATAAAATTATGTAAAACTAATCCCGTCCTAATAGTACTTTTGTGTTCAGCAGAACAAAGAAATTTATACATGTTTGTAACAACTTTTTGGGTGAACTAGCCCTTTAACATGCACACCACTATTGTTTCTTCTAAAGCCCTATTCAGACGGGATTCGTTTTAAGGGGCTAGATGGCGTAATGTAATTTTACCACAGGACATCTGTAATATTAATGGTCAAATCGGACGGGATTAGAAATCTCAGTAAAACATTCAAAAGTAGGAGGGGTAATTCGATTCGTCACCTCTCTCGTCGTCAGGTGCACAATACCTTGCTTCACATGTCACATATCACATGTGCAAACTTTTTTTTGTTATGTGTCGTGGTATTCAGGAACTTGTTTTTCTGCTTAGAACTCAAGTAAATGCTTCTTGAAGCACTTTCATATTTGAAATAAACTGGTGAAATAACAGGAAATTACGAAATTTACGTGTATATTTACAGCTGGTCTATTCGCACTGGATTAGTATTACCTGAGGTAATTTCTCTGGACCTTTTTACAGAGGTAAAAGTCTTTACTGACATTGTCCAGAATGATTACTGACATGGAGCATTCGGACGGGACTAAAATCACTGAGAAGCTCTGATAAAAATTTATTTACCCCACCTCCCTATGTAAAACTAATTTTGTCCAAATAGTACTTAAGTCACATTTATAAAAGTTAATTAAATGTCCTAATTTAATTAAGGCCTATTCCTGGCTTAATTTAACCTGATAAGGAACACTGTGCCGTACACGGCACACCCCCTCCCTTGCACGTGAGGCTGCATTACGTCATTGTAACTTTGAAGCATTAAATCTTCAAAATATACGGTCATGCGGCACATCGTTGTAAAGCTTAGACTTTCGGGATTCCAATAAGCGCACACAGAAACCATAATATGATTTTTAGCAGTCATAAAACTGTAATCTAGTTGTTAGTTACCTGAACCGGGCGGCGCCGATTTAGAATATTTACTTACCTTCAAAATCTTTCCTTTATCCGCTTCGGTGAAATTGTCCAAAACAAATTGTTCATAAATCCCCAAAAGTCCAAGGAAATGGAATATCCAAGCCTTTTAATCCAAAACGATTTGTTCATCTCACAATCTTGACGTTTCTGACCGAATTACGATATAAATAGTGTATACAATAAGTTCACTAACAGACATTCGTTCGAATCTCACTTTTCATTCACGATTTATAATGAATATATTCGGATGTCATGTTTATTGTGCAACGTCTGAGGAACAAATGCGCCCCCTTGTGGATTTTCAGCCGTTCCATAAGAGGCTACGCCCTGTCTGTGATACCAGGCCTTTGTGATTTTAAGTTTAAAGGTGCAGTGTGTACATTTTAGTGGCATCTAGTGGTGAGGTTGTGAATTGAAACACATAGAGAAGCTACAGTAGCCACCACCAGATAAACATATCTTCGAAGACAACTTGGTAAAAAAATTTGTCCGTTAAGGGCTTCTGTAGAAACATGGCGGCACAAAATGGCGACTTCCATGTAAGGGGACCCTCGGTATGTAGATAAAAACATCTCATTCTAAGGTAATAAAAGCATAAGGGTTCATTATGAAAGGTCTTTATACACCCCTGATAATATAGTTTTGTAAATTATTTAGCATTTCTGTCAAAAGATCCTTCTAAAAAATTACACACTGCACCTTTAAGTTATTTTATTTCAACTTGGTTTTTATAAGTTATAACAACTCAAGACAAAATTATAAATAGTAAATTGAAATTACTAGCCAGCCATAAACTTAAAAATGTAAGTAAAAATTCATTTACTACATTGTGTGTGGAAGGATGTGTTTTATTTGTTTGTGTTTGTTATTAAATGCTTTATATTCCTGATTATAGAAATTGTATAAGACTCAAATACGAGAGATGAAAGAGGAAAAAGACGAAAGGACTAAACTCTACCAAGATGCTCAGCAGAGAATAGAGGAACTGCAGGAAGAGAGGTGTGTATGAAAGCGAGTAAGAACAGGCTAATCCTGACTGTAATGATAGTATAAAATCATACGACAAGCAGTTTTCATATTATAACAGGAAGATAGTGGGGAAGATATCAACATTTTAAAGGGATAGTTCACCCAAATTTTTTTATTCTATCATCATTTATTCAATCCCATGTTGTTACAAATCTGTATAAATTTCTTTCTTCTGATGAACACAAGAAAATATTTTGAGGAATGTTTGTAAATCAATCAGAAGCCCCATTGACTTCCATATTATTATTTTTCCTACTATGAATGTCAAGCGGGTCTTCTGATTTGTTTGGTTACAAACATTTCTCAAAATATCTTCATGGTCATCAAATAAAAAGTATACAGATTTGTAATAACATGAGGGTGAGTAAATGGTGAACTATCCCTTTAAGCTTGAATTTCATTGGGACAATAAAGCTCATTTGGGCAGAGGGTGCTCCCTAGTGGTTTTGACACTGAAAAACACAAAGTTGATGGATGTAGGCACATCAGGACAGCATGCAAATGAAACTATATAAATTATTAAAAAATTAATTAATATGGTTTTATATAAATTACAACATAGATACAGCCACCTCAGCAGCATGATTTAATAAAAAATGAAATAACCTATACCAATTTTTATACATTGATGTGTACAGTATGTTGCACTGCTGTTTATGTGTGCGTAACTGATTTGCTTGTGGATTTATATAGGAATTCATTGGCAATTAAGCTGGAGGAAAGTCTGGAGAAAGCAGACTCTGAGCAGCTAGCACTAACCATCATTGAGCAGCAATACTCAAACCTGGAGAAGGAGAAGATCATGAAGGAGCTGAAGATCAAAGATATGATTGCCAAACATCGACAGGAACTCAGCGAGAGGGATAATACCATCAACTCGGTGAGAGGAGAAAGAGAGGGAGAGAGAGATAGCCTACAAGAATGAATTTGTGTTAACATGCTTCTCTTCTTTGTAAACTAAGCTGGAGGAGTCGAACCGCATGCTGACCATGGATGTTGAGACCCTGGCCAATGAAAAAGAGGAGCTCAACAATCACGTCAAACATTTACAGCAAAGTGAGTAGACGGCTGGAGCAACAAATTGCAATGAATGTTATGGTTACATGAAAAGAGTCATGTTATAAATGTTTATGCAGAGCTGGAGAATGCCAAAGAAGATTCGAAAGAGCTGAAATCTGTTAAGATGTATCTTGAGAAGCAGATACAGTCTGAGAAAACGCTCAAGATTCAGGTGTGTTTAAAAGGCGGGGTGGGGTTGGGTTTTGTGAAAAACATTTTCCTATCATAGCTAAAAGGAACAGTTCACATTCAAATATGAAAATTATCATAATTTGTTCACCCTCACGCCATCCCAGATGTACTGTATATGACATATTATCTTCTTATCTATCATGTTATCCTCTTACAGTATGGTGGTCAAAATGGCGAAGCTCCAGAAAGCACATACAAACTATACTGTACATTATTATTGCTTAAAGAAAATCTTGGTTAAGGTTCTAATGCTGCGTACACACCAAACGCGAAGCATCGCGTTCCTTGCTCTAGATTACTTGTAGAATTTAACTTTGTGTCTTGCGAATTTTCAGCTTAAGTTGAATATTAACTTGCGTGAGAGATGAGTTTGAAGCGAATAGCGCATGTTTACGCAATCGCAATGCCCAATTCAAGTCATTCACATCGCTCTGCGCGAGTTTGCGTCTATTCGTGTCAATTAGAGTTTTTGCATTGACTTGTGTGTAATCTACTTATGCAAATAGTTCAATTCGCTTCTGGTGTGTACGCCACATAAGCATTTTGGGGGTTTGTTTGGGAAAGCGTTGTTCCGAAGCAATAATAATATTTGTAACTTCATCTAGTGACACATTTAACATTTCACTTTTTGAGAATGTTAAAGAGACACACCACTTTTTTGAAAATATGCTAATTTTTCAGCTCCCCTAGAGTTAAACACTTGCTATTTTACCATTTTGGAATCCATTCAGCCGATCTCCGGGTCTGGCGGTACCACTTTTAGCATAGCTTAGCATAATCCATTGAATCTGATTAGACCATTAGGATCACGCTAAAAAATAACTAAAGAGTTTTGATATTTTTCCTATTTAAAACTTGACTCTTCTGTAGTTACATCGTGTACTAAGACCGACGGAAAATTAAAAGTTGCGATTTTTTAGGCCGATATGGCTAGGAACTATACTCTCATTCTGGCGTAATAATCAGGATTTTGCTGCTGTAACATGGCTGCAGAACAGTCCCCTTGGTTGCTTTTAATTGCAGGGGACTATTTTCGGCTGCTCATAATATCATTGCACCTCCTGCAGCCATGTTGTCCTTCATTATTACGCCAGAATGAGAGTATAGTTCCTAGCCATATCGGCCTAGAAAATTGCAACTTTTAATTTTCTGTCGGTCTTAATACACGATGTAACTAAAGAAGAGTCAAGTTTTAAATAGGAAAAATATCAAAACTCTTTGGTGATTATAAGCGCGATGCTAATGGTCTAATCAGATTCAATATATTATGCTAAGCAATGCCAAAAATGGTACCGCCAGACCCGGAGATCAGCTAAATGGATTCCAAAATGGTAAAAATCAAATGTGTAACTCCAGGGGAGCTGGAAAATGAGCATATTTTCAAAAAAAAGTAGAGTGTCCCTGTAATATCTATTGTTGTCTGGTAAAATGTAATTGTATCTATCTGCATGTTAGGCTATAAACAAGCTGGCAGAGGTGATGAAAAAGACAACGGGCACCAGGCAAGGGCAAAATCACGACACCGATATCCGCAGGAAGGAAAAAGAAAACAGACAGCTGCAGTCACAGCTGCGTATGGAGAAAGATAAACTCAACAATACTCTCATCAAATATCAGAAAGAACTCAATGACATGCAGGCTGTAAGTGACACACAACAGACATACAGTACAACCAGCCAAAAATATAATCACTCACAATTTTTTATTAAGACTATAAAATTTAATTGCTTGTCGCATCATCATATTCATAAATTTAATTGTGTGTGAAATCTGCTACTTTGCTTGCCTCAAAAAAATTAAATGCACTGACGATCCATCTTCATAAGATATACAGCAGCAAGTCTTATACACTAATCCTCTTTAACTAGAAGTGTTTATTTTTGTTTGTAGGTGATAGCAGAGGAGTCTCAGGTGCGACTAGAGCTCCAGATGGCTCTGGACAGTAAAGACAGCGATATCGAGCGTCTGCGCTGTCAGCTGACGTCTCTCAGCATCCACTCACTGGACACCACCAGCATCAGCAGCACCGGCAATGACCTGGATGGCGATGACAGTTATCCAGGTAGATTTATATTGTTAGGAACTGGCAGACACAGAGCCACTTATGGTGATAATAAATAGAGATTTAAAGAAAGAGTGCACCCAAAAATGAAAAGAACTATCTGTCATAAATATGAATGATAATGAAGAATGTAAGCTGGCAAGGTTTAAAGTCACAAAAAAACGGCCAGTGTACCATAAAAAACCATGTACACACAACTCATACTCTGTTCTTCACTTCAACCTTAAATGTATTTCCTTTCACTCTTTCATTTTTGTCTTTCTTATTGCTATCTACTGTTATTTTCTTCTTTTGCTCACAAAAGCTAATTTTTTTCCTCTTCTCGTAATTATTTTCCCCACTTTCTTCCTCTCCCATCACCGTGACCCTCTAGTTCGCATCACACACTCACAAACCTCGGAGTCAATGTCCTTCACATACCAGCGAAGCTCCAAGTCAGTGTGTATTGATACCCGGCCATGCCGGATTAACCCTCTGAACCCCTCTGACTCCGAGGAAGAGGAGGATTATGAGGAGGATGAGGAGGGTGGGTGGGATTCAAGGCCCGCTCTTACATACGATACACCAGCTGACCAAAATCCTGCAGGTGACCCTGCACAGTCTCGTTCAGTGTGGACCCAGCAAGCAATAACCGAGACAGTGAAATGACAGCTAACTATAGACACGATATAGTCTAGCTTTGACTAACCTACTTCTTTTAAATACCTTGAATTTGGTTACATGCTGTTTTTGCCTAAATAACTTGCGAGATATTTCGTCATGTAAGCAAAGAGACAAGTCAAGGTGTTTGCTTTTTATTTCATTTTATACGCACATTTTGTAAGCGTATACGCATTGTCTATTCTTGGGATATAATTAGATGTCTATTAGAATTTCACTGACCAAATTTTGCCTTGTTTTAGCCAAAATTGCTTGCTGGGGAGTTGCATGGATGTGTTTCAAAACCTTGTGAGGTGCCTACTTCGATGAGTGAATGTTTTTGTCGGTCTATGATGGCCAGATATGCTTTTCAGTAATTTTAGAAAGATTTAGATTTTTACATTTAAAGAGCTCATGACAAACCTGCGTAGTGCATCTGGCATGATTTATTGCATGATGTTTTTATGGATAATGCCTAAAAACCAATATTTCTGAATGACCTAAGAGTGGGATTAAGCGAATTTGATCAAAAAGTATATATAGTACATGTCAAGAGTATTTGGTTACAATCATTATCTAATTTTTGGGATCAGCAAAAAAAGGATGGGAAATCTTATAACAAATCAAGAAATGACAAACATTTATAAAAAATAACAAAGTTGCACATTAAGTAAGGTCTAAAATTAAATTATTAATTAAATGTAATTATTATTTTTATAGAGCTTGATGTGAAGTGATTTTCTGTTTGTCTTGGGTTGTTTGATTGATATTAATGACACAGACTTAAGTAGGTTATTTGAGGTTACTGTCTCTTTAAGACCAAATAAGCACAGACTGGTTTCTGCTTTTAATCTATACACACACTTTAGACATAAACAAATGTTTTTATTAGAAAAAGAATACTGTGGAAATAATTTTGTTTGTATGTGCCCTGTCAAGAACAGAAAAATGTTATGTTTGCTTGCTTTTTGAAACGCGTCTCTCCGTGTGTTCATTTTTGAGTGCACTTAAACCCACACGCACACACAGACGGAGGGCGAATTCCAAACGGCAAACAGTCGCTCCACATAAAAACGTTACGTTGTTTTTCAGTGCTCTATTCGCGAAATGTATTTTAATCGACTACAGTATGAGACACAGTGACGCAACTATCTGAGTTTACACATCAAGAGTTCTGATTCTGCTGATCTTTAAAGAATGATCATATCTGACCGCACGTGCGTCTGTGCGTAAAGTAATCTGCTTACTTAAGCGCCTTTTTGCGAGTTAAATTGTTTAAAATCACTTGAATGTTATCATTTGCAAACCTTCGAAACACGTGCAAATGACAAACTTTCCCTTTTTAAATTTGCGTATTAATCCGCGAATCACATGCAAGCCGAACCATGGGTCGTGATCCGTATGATCCGATATATGATCCGATTTGAGCTACACGGGCACAGGCAATCAAATATGGCGTGCGTGATGCTCACTGGATTTGACATCTTTTTGCTAACCGTGTGTTTTATGAAACTCCATTAACACTACTGGCAGAGAGAAACTTCTTGATTTTAAAAGCTGTCTAATAAAGATTTGCATTATGAATCTATAAAAGCCATTTTTGAATGCCAAAAAAGCTTGAAGATGTGCTAGCCTGCTTGTTCATTTTCAATCAACCTGTGTTGTTTATCAACCTTTTTTTATGTGTACAGCAGATGTCAGTCTCGAGGGATGGCTCTCTTTGCCCACCAAGAACACTAAAAGATTTGGATGGGAAAAGAAGGTAAAGGGTTAAACATACACATATTCCAATGTCACATCAGTAAAGACTCTCTCTTAATCTGTGCATGTATCTCTTGTGTGTATTGCAGTATGTAGTTGTAAGCAGCAAGAAGATCCTGTTTTACGATTCGGAGCAGGACAGAGAGCAATCCAGCCCTTTCATGATTCTGGACATAGAGTAAGTTTATGACATTTATGGCTCTCTGAAAGACCAGGTTTAAGCAGTATGCTGGAATGGTAAGGGTGGATTGTAAGAATGATATTGTGGTTAAAGTGGTTTACCAGGGGTTCAGGAAGAGCAGCATCCAATTCAATTAAGAAATATTAATGATGTGTTTTGTAAAATGTTGGCAAATGGTCACTGTCATCAGCTGGATGTGTAAGTGCTTGGTCTAGGTTTACAGTACAGTCTGTTCTCTGTAAAGCACTTTAGGTTATAAGTCACATTGAACATCAGACAACTTAATGAACTGTCGATGAATCATTGCACTTACAAACCATTAAACGGTCCATTTAATTTTATGCCTCTCCTTTTTTCCATATTAGAAAACTGTTCCATGTGAGACCCGTCACCCAGACGGATGTCTATCGCGCAGATCCCAGAGAAATCCCAAGAATTTTCCAGGTAGCGTGCCTAATTTGTCTCTGCCGAAATGCATTTGCTATATAATTAAAAAATGAAACATGTTGCACAATAACACTACATCTTCCTCTACAGATACTATATGCAAATGAAGGCGAGAGCAAAAAAGAGGAGGTTGCTATGGAAACCTTATCAGCAGTCGATAGGTCATCGTTCATCCCACACAAAGGCCACGAGTTTGTGCCCACACTTTATCACTTCCCCTCCAGTTGTGAAGTATGTCCGAGATCTCTGTGGAGCATGTTAAAGCCCCCGCCTGCTTTGGAGTGCAGACGCTGCCGGGTCAAGTGCCACAAAGACCACATAGACCATAAGGAGGAGGTGCTTGCGCCCTGTAGAGGTGAGATGTTTATTGCTAGTTGTACATACATGAGGAATGTTACCTCTGGGCAGAAACTAACCCATATCATGTTTTCTTTTTTAGTGAACTATGACATGTCCACAGCAAAGGAGCTTCTGCTGCTGGCCAACTCGACAGAGGAACAGCAGAAATGGGTCAGCCGCTTGCTCAAGAGGGTCCCACGTAAACCCATAGCCCACAGCGCGAGCTTAGCTATACCCTCTACTCCATCAGGGGGATCTACACCCAGGATGTCCCCCCAACTTTCTCCTGGCATGTCACCCCGACCCTCTCCTCACCTGTCGCCACAGGGCTCTCCCAGGATTTCCCACAGAGCAGCCATCAAAGGAGCCTCCCATTCCACCCGACAACAGCCACCGCCAAAGCCCAGGTGAGAACCGCTTGACAAATCAACATGGTTCACAGAAGCTATCCACCTTATTTTTGATGTAAATGTGGGCGCTGACATATTTGAGCTCTTTTGTGTACGATTCTGGTGAGCCACTAAAACTAAAGGTAGTCGTATGCGCCGTTTTGGCTGGCTAGGGGATGTTTATTATGAAATCCGGAAAGACCGGCATAATTTGGGCAGTTAGGGGGTTGCCATTATAGCTGGTACAAATGCAATAAATCTCTACAAAACATTTGTTTTGACCATAATCCACGCCTCAGAGCTAAATATGGATGTAGTGCACGTGTCATGATCTGTATCCAAATATCCATCCAGTAACACCTTTTATAAAAACTGCAAACGTACAAAAAAATTTCAAAAACAATTAATGCTGATAAAAATATGCTGATTTAGCAGGTTTATTTATTCTGCTATATATTATTCAAAAAATGGGCTTACAGTACAGAATATATATGACATAAACTGCTTATTAGTTAATGTTTATGTAAGTTATTAATGTGTTTGCGTGTAATTTTGTTACGTTTTAAATGAAAAAGCAAATAATTGTTGTGCCATCATAGAAACTGAAATGTTATGGGCCCTATCATACACCCGGCGCAATCCGCGACGCCAGTGTTTTTTGCTAGTTTTAGCACGCCACAGTTATCATTTCACGCCCAGCATGATTGTTTAAATAAAAAAAATTCATTTGTGGCCCCATGGGTGTGCTGGCTTGAAAACGAGGTGTGTTCAGGTGCATTGTTGGCGCTTTGCTATTTTAAGGCAACTAAAATAGACTACGCCATTGACCAAACTAAAAGTCTGGTCTAAAATCAAGGAGCAATATTGTTTTTTAAAAGAGCGCGTTAGAAAAAAAGCGTCTATAGACGGTTTTATCAGTAACAACATAAACAAGCGGCTGTCGTGGTCCACACGTAACTTCCGGTATACTCTGCTAAGAATAAATAACAACAAAGTTCTTTAAACATAGTTTTAAGCAAAAACAACACATAGATTACCTAGGAAACCAAAAGATTTGTTATTTTTGACGAGGCATTTGTTTAAGAGATCAGTTTAGCAACTAGTCAGACCATAAAAAATAAACGAAACCTGAAGTGAAGTTCAGACCCAGACGTGTATCGTGTCAGCGCACGTGCGTCCGATGAAACCGTCTATAAACGGGACGACAACACAGCGCTTTTGCTTATAAAACACTATAGATGCGCTTGTAAATTCTTTTTTTTAGCATATTATTATAAAAACCTTTTTGAGATTGCAGTGATCATGTGTCATACTTTACCAGCTTATTTTACTTAATACTTCATGACTGATATTACGACTTTTGAAGAGAACCAAAGCCTTAAAGGGATAGTTAATCCAAAAATGAAAATAATGTCATTAATGACCCTCATGTCGTTCCAAACCCGTAAGACCTCCGTTCATCTTCTGAACACAGTTTAAGATGTTTTATATTTAGTCCAAGAGCTTGTTGACCCTTCATTGAAAATCTACGTACCGTATACTGTCCATGTCCAGAAAGGTAATAAAAACATCATCAAAGTAGTCCATGTGACATCAGTGGGTCAGTTAGAATGTGTTGAAGCATCGAAAATACATTTGGTCCAAAAATTACGACTTTATTCAGCATTGTCTTCTCTTCCGCGTCTGTTGTGAAGCGCATGCGCGAGACTAAAGTCACGTGACTGCAGTGACGCGGGTGACGTATGACACGGCTGACGTGTTATCTGGTGCGCCCCAGCTGTTTTTTTTTGCGCGCCTGGGCTTCGTTTACAGTCTGAGGGAGACATACGCTGTAAGTTTGAAAAAAAAACTTTGCAAACATGTCTGAGGAAAACACGTCTTCTGCGTCACTGCAGTCCTGTGACTTTAGTCTCGTGCACGCAGTTTACAATAGAACAGGAAGAGGACAATGCTGAATAAAGTCATAATTTTTGTTATTTTTGGACCAAAATTCTTTCATCTTATGAGTTTGGAACGACATTAGGGTGAGTCATTAATGACATTATTTTCATTTTTGTGTGAACTATCCCTTTAATTACACAAATAACCATTAATAAATAAACTGGTGGTCTTCTCCCTCTGCTTACAGTTTTCCGCTTACAAACTGTGGCATGTAAATGTTGGCGCGAGTGCAACTGGCTTTTAAAGTAGATGAGAGATGAGACTCATTGATTTATTGCACATTGCGCCCAAAACACACCCATTACTCACTACGAGAATAGGAACAACCCTTTTAGACTGTGTGCCAGGCGCATAGACCATTTTCCTCATCATTAAACTAGCAAAAGTGGATTCGGACACCTTAAGATAGGAGGAGCATTGAATTGGCAGTGCTAAGATGATGGGTTTGATTCCCAGGGAACACACTTTGTGATAACGTATCTTGAATGCAATGCCAGTTGCTTGGCCTTAATTAAAGCGTTTGCCAAATGCATAAATGAAATGTAAATGAGAATGGCTTCCAATGGAAGGGCAGCACGGGGATTGTCAAAACAATGACAAATTGATTTGTTCAGATAAACAGATAGTCCTCTTGCCACTGTGTATTTGGCAAGTCTCCGTAACAAGAGCTATAATTGTCTCTATAGTTAGTTTTAACATTTAAAAAGATTACAAGCTTCCTCTTTTACAAGCTTCTGGACATGAAAAGAAATACGGCACTGACACTACATTCTTGTTTTTTTCTGCTTTCCATGACTGTCTGAATGTATTATTTATAACATTGTAGACAAAGGCATTTTTCATCATTCAAATATTTTCTTTCTTGATAGTTTCACGCTTACACCTTTTGCTTATACTATTCTGGTCACACTTTAGAAATTTTGTGTTGCTCCTAATGATGCTTCATATTAATCTACTTCATATGAATAATAACTTATATAAATACTTCATATGAATAAAATACTTAATATGAATAATAACTTTATACTCTCCCTTTGTATTTGGATTAGTTTATTTAAAAATAGATGTTCTGTCATTATTATTTACTTACCCTTGTGTTATTCTGTATGCTATTGAAACACAGAAGGACAAAAACAAGAACAAGATTACTCAAAGTGTTTTTTCTAAAATACTCTCTAAATCCTGCTTGGTTATTTTAAACCTAATGCTGGGTAAATATTGGACAGAAAACATGTCGGATTATAAATAAACCTATACTGGGTTGTTGTTAACCAAACCATGAGCTGATACAACGCAGGACAGGTTTATGTGTTCTGTTCAATATTTACCCAGCATTGGGTTAAAAATAACCCAGCTAATTTCGAGAGTAATGATGACAGATGATAGTGATCTATATTGAGCTCTCAAAAAGACAAAAACGTTATTCATGAATGATGTGATCACAGTGAACGGTCACAGATATGCTCGAATCTCCTTTTATGTTCTACAAATAGTAAATAATGACAACATTTTCAGTTTTAATAAGTTTTATGTACTTGGCTGTAGAGTTGTGCAGGTCCTCATTGCTTTCTTTATGCTGCTAACATTTTATAGCCCTGGCCCAATGCTCCGTATCATTCTTCATTGACCTGTTCACCTCTGACCTTTCATCTCCCGCCTTGTGCATTTGTGTGACAGTAAGTACACATCATTGCTCACTGACCAGATTACCTGCCTGCCTGCCTGCCTGCGCAGCCCTGAAACATCCCCTTCGGATGATTGACTGTTCATTTTGTCCTCGGTTAAAGTAATAACATAACTAAAAATCCCATTTACATGCGTGTCAATGCACTGCAATGCAATGCATTTTTAACCTCTAATTTCATAACATCTGAAATAAGCACTGCCATCTAACGCTAACTAAACTAACTTGCTATTTCATTAAGGATGAATACAACTTTACAGGCCTTAATTCATAATCACCAGTCATGATGATTTCCTTAAATCCATCGGTTTTGATAGGAGTGTTGAATTCTTAAAACTTAAAGACTTTTGGTTGTAAATAATGGCAAATATCTGCCAAACACGGCCCTGAAGAATCTCATTTGATATTTCATTTATCAGTAAATGTTTTAGAGCTCATAAGTCATAGTTGTTTACATTGACTTCCACATGGTGATGCGGAGTAATTTAATGCTTCATTACATGAGCCCTTGAGTCCTCTCTTGTTTCAGATTGCTTGAGTTGGGTCTGAAGGACTGGGGTTGGTCTCTTGATGTTGAAATGGATGATGATGACGATATATTAGACTTTCTGAAGCACTGAAAGGGGTAACCACAGTGTTGCCATCGCATGTGTTTTGTGTGTAGGTTTAGCCTTAAAAGTAGTTTCTTATTATTATTAGTATGCTTGCGTTTTGGATCAATTTTTGTGGTGAGTTTGTATATATATGTGCATGTTTGGCTAATTTGGCTTTGTTGGATTGAATGGAACCGATTAAACCAGTAGTGTGATACTAAAAAGGGTTTGTATTGATGCCTGCAGTTGTTTGTGGTTAAATAGAGAATGTAAATTTTTTCAGCACCTGCTTATTACACAATGACCTTGACACTCATTTCCTAAGTCTGTGTTTTACTTTAATTTCAGTTAACCTTGGTGAAGTTCGGATAGGTGATAATCCATCTGGGAACAGTGACATCATCACAGAAGAGAATGATAAACTGGCAAATGGCAGGATTTGCAAGTGCCAAGTATAAATGACTGATGAGCGTAATATTTAGCACTGCAAAAGCCATAAATCACCGTAAGGGTATAGTTTTGAAAAGTCATGAAAGTGTTTTATTTTGAAGTTTAGAAGTAAATTTTGTCACTTTAAAAGGTTGTTGGCAAATGTGTGCCTGTGTGTGAGTTTGAAATAGACTATATACAGTAGTTGCACTGCAATTTTATGGTAATCTAAATTTATATAATCAAATATATATTTTTAGAAAACTGACAATTTAAGTGGCAAAAAATTTATTTATATAAAAGAATACTTTTATGCAAATGCTTAACTCAAGAGCCTTTAGAAAGCATTCGTTTTTTTTACCAAAACAATCTGCTCACTGGATTACTAACTGGTGTGAACACATTTTACCATTATATGTTTTATGCTGTCACCAAAATAAGTTTTTGATCTGTTTGCATAGCAACCATTTTCTGTATTTTATTCAAGTAATACAATGTACAGATTGCCATTGATAAACTTTTGCAGCATTGTGAAAATGTAAATAAAAAAATGAATTTGGTGAAAACCACATCGTTTGTGTTCTTTGTAGTTTCTTTTTAATGTTATATATTAGGGCTGCACAATAAATCGCAATAAATCGTAAGCATCATGATGAAAAATATTTCTGGTAAAAACGTTGTCAGTTTTGCTTAATTAGTTAATGTCACTTAAAGGAATAGTCTACCCTTTTGCCATATTAAACTATGTTATTACCTCAACTTAGACGAATTAATACATATCTATCTCTTTTCAATGCG
This sequence comes from Paramisgurnus dabryanus, assembly GCF_030506205.2. NCBI lineage: Eukaryota > Metazoa > Chordata > Actinopteri > Cypriniformes > Cobitidae > Paramisgurnus > Paramisgurnus dabryanus. Next base: position 13,956,578 of record NC_133348.1, read on the forward strand.
TGCACTGTACAGCCTGTCGTGAATGTGTTAGCATTTAGCCTAGACCCATTCATTCCTACCAAACAGGGAAGCCACCAAACACTTCCGTGTTTTCCCTATTTAAAGACTGTTACATGAGGAGTTATACCAGTAAGTATGATGCCACAAAATAAAACTTTTTTTTGGTACCATAGGAATGAATGGGGCTAGGCTAAATGCTAACACATTCACAATGCGCTGTACAGTGCACGCATTGAAAAAAGATAGTTATCCATTAATTCGTCTAGGTTGAGGTAATAACATAGTTTAATATGGCAAAAGGGTAAACTATTCCTTTAACAGAAGGTTTTTACTCTCCTATCTTATAATTATGTGGTAAGTGTTTTATCAAACATATTTGTTTTTATCCAGCAAAAAAATGTTTTGGTTTGAATGCACTTAAAATGAAAGTACAAAAAACTTAATCTGAAATCAGTTCAAATCATACATTACTAACAATGGTAATAGACGCTAAAACAGGTTATTTCCAAATGATGAAAAACTAGTGTGACTCTAGTGTCATACATTTTTTTTTTAAAACAATAATTGTAATTCGTTTTTAATGATTTATTTGAATGTCTGATGCACTTTAAGCCCTACAACGGTCACAGTGATGATGACATCATGTAACCCGCGCCAAGCAGATGTTAAGAAGGTAACGTACTTTCGAATGTAACATTGAAACAGTGGAGCATGTGCTTATTAATTGCAATAGATACATAGAGGAAAGGACTAAACTAATAGAAGAATTTAGGAAGAAAGGTGTACAACAACTAACATTAAAGAAGCTTCTGGATCTAGAGGTAGGGGATAGTTTATTAATTAAATTCTTAAATAGTACTAATTTAATAAATAGAATATAGGTATTATTATTATTATTATTATTATTATTATTATTATTATTATTAATCCTCTCTGGTCTGTGACGGACTTGAGCTGTAGATGGAGGAGCTGGAACACGCAGCAACATCGAAAGCTTGAGTCCTGAGTGGTCTGGGGGAAGGATTATAGTGTCTCTGATCCAATACCCACAGTAGATGGCGGTAATGCTCTTTTAAGAATGCGAGCCGCCAATAAGCTCAAAGAAGAAGAAGAAGAATGTAACATTCTCAATATCATTATTGCTAATTTTACAGGAAAAGAAAGGTATTTGATCTTATATAATTATTTGTTGGCCAATGGTGATTACGATGGCTAGCTTTATGTGGAACTGGAAGCTTTCGCATCCATTGTAAAGACCTTTTGGAACACCCCAAACCTTTTGGCACGCCCATTTCCTTTCCTACCTTTTGGCACGCCCATAGCTCCAGCCTGCAGATATCCCTACTAGACTTCATTGGTGTGCGGCCCTCCCCCTTGGGTATGGTGCATCCCTTCGCAGCCCCCCAAAATAATTTTTTGACATAAAACATTCTAAAACATAACATTTTAATTTAACAGAACACATACAATTAAACAACGTAGTGCTGTTGGTTGGTAAGTACACTTACTTTTCTAGGGTTTAATTACATAGAATTGATGATAAATTCATTTATTTTAAAAAATGTCATAAAAATGGGGCCCCTCTGGCACTGTGTCGCAACGGCCCCCTGTTTGAGAACCACTGCCCCAAGTTTTCATTTTTGTACAGGTATACTAAACATAACACAAGGTTACATTTTATGTACGTTACTGTACTTTAAGGATCTATTGTGTACCTTTAAAGGTACAATTAACTGTTTTGTACCTCTAACTGGTACAAAATTGTTCCTTAAGGTACAGAAAAGGTCCTTAGGGTATAATATGTACTCCAAAGGGTACAACATTTTATTGTGTTCTACACCCAGAAAAGTACAAAAATGAACCTTTGAGGGGACCACCCCAGTGACAGAAAATGTGCTGTTTTGTACTTTTACAGTGCATAAATGCCAAAATATTATTTGATATAGTAAATGTTGATTTATTTATTACCAAGTATTAAACATTTTCACAAGCTACATCAAAAGATTTTGGGGGATTTGAGTGCTGTGAATGATTCACATAAATTGATTGATAAAAGTCCGATGTTGCACAAGAGCTTAAAATACGTAATATTTATACTGGGATTATAAAGCACCAACAGCTCGAATGAAGCATAGGATTCTCCTTCAAAGGACCATATCTGTGACTCCTCATATAACAGCATGAACACCTTTTATCTTTTTCCATGTGTGGTTTTACTAAGTTGCCTTGCTCATGCGCAAAACAGCGTCTTTGATCTAGGACAATGCAGATCTGTCACCCTATCCGACGAGGTCAGAGTCACATGTCTTCATGTTAATTTTACACGCTTACCCATTAAGTCTTTCCCGAGTAATACTACAAATCTAAATTTAAGCTACAGCAATTTAAGTTCCATAACGCTTGACGACCTTAAACTTTTGTCGGATCTGAGGGACCTCAGTTTGGTCAAAAACCAGCTGAGATCTTTACCTGCTGACCTGCTGAATGGCCTTTCAAATCTTCAGCTGTTGGACCTTACAGGTAATACTCAAACTTTAAGTAAAATAGTTGAGTATTGTTTTGGAGCCTAATCGGTTTTGTGCCTTTACAGGTAACAACCTGTCAGCTTTACCACTACGAGTGTTTCATCCTTCTCCTCTAGTGGAGCTCACACTCGCAGATAACCTGCTGTCTGAGATAGACGTTGACTGTTTGCCTGTTAACAACTCTCTCCAAAGGTTGGATTTATCGTTTAACAGGTTCACACAGTTACCCGTTTCGCTCTTACAAAGACTGGGCAACCTTGAGAGCTTAGACTTGAAAGGCAACCAACTGGAAGAACTGCGCCCTGGAGGTCTTAACTCACTGTCCAAGCTTGAGGCTTTGTACCTGGAAAACAATAAACTGAAGTCTTTAGATGTCTCAGTATTTAGTGGTAACCCAAACCTCCGGCAGTTGTTCTTGGGTAATAACCGTTTGGAGACCCTGCCTGCTGGACTCTTTAGTAAGCAGGTTCAGCTTGTTTTTCTTGACCTCGGTAACAACTACCTGCAAAGCGTGACTCCAGGTGTGTTGGATGGACACTTGTTTGGGGTGTTTTCTGGTAATCCATGGCATTGTAACTCTAGTTTGGCATATCTGTGGCATTGGCTGCATAAGAATGAAAATAGACTTTTTCATTTCAATGAGGTCACTTGTCAATCACCTGAGCACATGAAGGGTAGAAACATCACTGAACTTGCTGACACAGAGCTTGCAAGGCTTAAGTGAATTACAAAGTGACAGTCATCATAAAATACTGAATATTACATTGCCAGATCTGACCAAATGCATAGCAACATTTTGCCAGTAGAGGGAACTAAAGTCTAGACATTCTGGCTTACTAAACATTCCTGAATAAATGTCAATTACAGGTCTTTCAGTTTATACAGTAACAGAGAAAGATATTGCATTTTAAAAGCAAAGAGTAATGCACTAGATACTAATTTTCTGCTGGAATTCTTATTTGGATAAATGTTATTAGTTTATAAAAATGCATAAATAAAGTGTTTTTGATCCTTCTGTAAGTCTGTTAAATCCTATTGTGCTTTGGAAAATGTATGACTCTAGTAAAGTGCAGGGGTGGTAACTAATAAAAATTAAACCTTTTTATAGAGCGCATCAACAAGATGGGTGAAAGACGATAAAAAGTAATGTGTTAGGAAATACCCAGAGTCAGAGTCTCAATGCAAGTATAGTTTTAATAGGAGAAAACACTTGGATGTAGACAGGAAAATATAATCCACATATGAAAGTCACAGTTGTCTCAGCCGTCCGTGAAACACACCGAGCCACACAATAATCCTCCTCGCAGACACAGAGTCACAGTAAATGACTGGCGTACGCTTGAAGGCAAAGCATCCAGTCCAAAAAGTAGGAGACAAACACAATCGGGAACCAAATAGCAGAAACCCGAACACAGGATAAGGATCCCGAATACAGAGACCGTAATCCAACACAGGCAGGCTGAACCTATGGCGAGAGCAGAAAGGAGATGTTAACCTATGCGTGGTAGAAACACTTGGACGGGCGGCGAGACAGAGATCTAACAACGAGCGCGTGACGGAAAACAAAACAGAAAGGTATAAATAGACAAGAGGGAACAAGACACAGCTGGACACAAATCAGAGAAATAGAGGGAGGAGCCAGTGCGCACGTGAGGATCCTTCACCACAGAGGTAACACAAACAAACACAAACACGCAGCGTCAGCTGAAGCTTGGGCTCGGATCCTCTGGGGTGTCAAAAGGGGTTTCCTTTTCTTATTTTTTTTTTATTATTTTTTTTTTTTTCTCACAATTCAGATTCATTACACATATGCGCAAGTTATACAGTAGGTGGCAGTAATACTCCAAAGGAGTGAGCAGCCATTAAACGAAAAGAAGAAGAAGAAGAAACAAACACAAACACCCACACAACCGATCACCCAGAAGGCGTAACATAATGATCAGAGCTTTCCTGTGTTCCAGGAGCTGCCCCTTGTTTCCATTATTCCCCCTTTATTTTTTATTTTATTACCATTGTAGTAATTGCAGTGCAGATGTTGTGCACACAGGTTTTACAATATAATATATTTTTTTAAGATGTAAAAGTGTTGATAATTATGGTGACATTTCTTATTATTTTACATTTTGCAGACACTTTTATCCAAAGCAACTTACAACAGTGTGGAAAACAACAAAGCGATTTACTGTATATAATAATATAAGAAGTGCTAGAAAAAGTTACTTTCAGCTTATAAAGTGCCAACATTTTTATATCCATGCTTGTGATCTTAAAAAAACAACCTAACCAAGTTTGTCATGGTGTTACTGGTTTCACACTCTTACAAAAATTGTCAAAATATGTAGGCTCCAGCTGTCACTGTGGCAGTAACCTTTTAAAAGGGTGCGTGATTTTTGATAAACACTTTGGAGAAGGGAGTCGGGCCGACTACCAAAACACACTTGCACCCAATTAGCAGGAAGGGGCGTGTCAACTAACCAACATTGTTGCCTGGGTTGCGTATGTGTGGAGGGATATCAAAAGGAAGTCCAGATCAGAGTCCTGCACGGGTCCATTTTTGGAGACCTGCTCAGTTCAGTTAATATTTGGCCCGTTACCTGACCCATACCCGCAAAAATCATTCCAATTAAAGTGCTTTATTTTTTATCTCGTACCTCTCTCAACATCACAACAGCGTCATGGGCAGCTAAAGTGCGCTTTGTTTTGTACCATTCAAGTAGCCTACCATCGGCACCTAAATAGGCTATGGAACCTGATAACTATACACAAATAGACCTATTGATGAAAAAAAGAACAAGAAAAAATACAACCTACCTACACAACCCCTGCCATGCTCCTAAGTCTCGTCTCGAAATGCTTTCTAAGAAAAGACGTTCCCAGCAACACCTTATTATCAACTGCAAAACTTTATGCATCGCTCCAACTAGGCTACGAGATGCATCATCAAAGGTCGCGCACTGTCGCAGTGGTGGTGACGTGATGGGTCAAATGTCATATGTTGGGCATATGTTCTAAATGGTAATTTAGACATACAAATATTGCACATATTTTCATTCATTAATTATCCACCCACATCCCCGCCCGTGAATTTTACCCCCACCCATTTTAGACACTTTTATGTGGGTATCCACGGGTACCCGACCCGTTGCGGGACTCTGGTAGAGATTATATTGGGGGTAGGACGTGTTTGTTTAGGTTATTTCAAATGTCAACATTGGCTTTCAAAGATCATGGGCCCTCCTTTAAGTGTCCTAATATACTATTAGGTACAGATATATACATTTGCGGTACCAATAATGAGCTCCTGTTGTTGATGTCACGCAGACTAAACTCCGCCCTTTTGGCAGGCAATCATATAGAGTGTATTATTGGTGTACTATTGGTATTAATTATAATAATAATTCATTACATTTATATAGTGCTTTTCTGCAGTACTCAAAGCGCTTTACAATTGAAAGGGGGATTCTCCTCAACCACCACCAATTATGTTACCAATTATGGTTTAACAGTAATTTTTAAACCAGACTGGTTTTACCTTAAAGCCTTGCTATTTTATCATGTTGTATAAGGGTTTTATGTTAAATAGTAACCCTGCACTCTAAAAAAATAATCCGTAAAAAACGGATAATGTCCTGGCAGAAAATTACCGCTACTTTTTCCGTTATGTTTACAGACATTTCCGTTTATTCAAAAACTGAACATTCTGTAGAATTATAGAACACTGTCCGTAGATTTACACAACGTTGTACGTAGCCTTTAGGGACACTTCAATCCGCCTATGAAACGCAACAAAGGTGACAATCAACAACAACGCTTCATTCCGCAATGCATGCTGGGTACCAGGATTGTAGAAAACTCTTTCTTACCATTTACTGTCACCATTGTTGAGATTTGTATCCAAAGTGTTGATGTCTCTCTGAAGCAAAAACCACAACTGACACATTACAGCAATCTTATTTAATACAGTGTCTTATTAGATCAGCATAGAGTGACACTCTAACACATTTCAGTTCTTTATTCTTATTTTATCATTTCATATTTAAATGTTAGGCAGCATAACATAAAAACAATCAAGCTTAGATGACATGATAGACACCTCAATTGCAACAAGCAAGTTGCAATTGCTAAAAGCAAAAAACACAGTAATGCTAAAAGAGCAGAGTTAGTTCTGTGAAGGTCAAGGGACAAATGCCTAACTAAAGGGAACACTATTCACCATAGTGGTGACTTCAAAGTAATCTAAAACAAACACAAACTGTAGATTTAATGTGATAAATGTTGTGGTAAATATCCATTTGACTTCGGAAAGAAAGAAGATTTGTCTACTAAATCACGTGTCGATGCTGGAATAGTTGAACACTTGTATCTTGTTTTGACAGCATTTGTTTAGAAGTTAAACATAATCCATGTTAGAAAAGAACTCTGCAAGCAAGTTGTAATTTTAGGTTTCAAACAGAGATGGTGATAGAGAGGCAAAAGTGAAAGATTGCAGCAGGGGTTATTGCACCCATAATGCAACATGTTATTAAAAAAAACAGGTAAAACGCCTGTAAAACATAAATACGGAAAATTCCTTCATATTTACACAGTACTTTGTCCGTTTTTTACGGATTTTTTTTAGAGTCTGATATGAGAAGTTTAAAATGTGGAAAATAACTGGGCTGATTATTACATTAACAGGTATTATAAGGATCTTTAATGTTTTATCTATTAAATTTTGGATGTACATATCTATATCTTTTGAATTGAAGTGCATAGTGAACTCTCTTGTCATGAAACTCCTGTTGCCACTCATTTCATATTCGCTCCTGGCGGTCCTTGCCTGCCAGTATGATGGCGTAAACAGAATGGGTCACGTGACATCCGGACCTCTATATGGACTCTTTAGGTGCATATAGATGGGTATATTTTGACCATTTTTTTCTGACAGAGCATAACGTCTTACCCGACAGCATGGCAACATTATTTTTATTATTTAGTGAGACACAGAATTGCTCTTATACAGTACTGTGCAAACGTCTTAGGCCACCACCAGACTTGTTGTTTTAGAAGTTTTAATGCCCATCCATATTTATTTTCAATCTATTGTATTAAGATACAAACAGAAAATAGAGGAAATATGCACAAATAAAAAAAAATCTTGAAAAATGATTCTTTAGGAATCGTCTGTGTTTAGTGTGACCTCTCTTGGCACTAACTTGAGTGGTTTTGAGCAAAATGAAGTTAAAAGACTAATTTCTTTAAAATTAGAAATTTATTTTAATTAGGTTTAAGAGATCCTGCAGTTTCCTGCTATTGCTCAAGTGAAAGGGAAGTTTACCCTAAAAACTTGACATATCAGTTTACATTTTTATACAGTTTTTAATACTATATAAACAGTTCCTGTATTTTCTGGATGTATTCTATTAAATTGTAGCGCCACCATCTTAGTCGCGTCCGCATTCGGGATGAGAGCTTACGCAGCCTACGGAGGCTACTCTGCTGCTGTTCTGTGTCCCCGCCCTCCGAATTTGTCATACGTCACTAAGAAAAGTGCGTACACTACGCTAATACTCTCTCCTGAATAAAAAGCAGTCTAAGATGGCGGCGCTACCGGAAGTTATTTATTTTTGTTCATAAAGTTTTAAATATGGATATTTCTACAACAACACCGCGCGGATTACCCTCAGAAGACCTTTGTTTATCATCCTGGAGCTGTTTGGATTTAATTTGTGAAGGATGGACACACTTTTTTTGGACTTGAAGGTTGTGGACCCCGTAACATTACATTTAATCAACTGAAAGATCTAAAACATCTTCTAAAATATCCGAAAATGTGTTTGTCTGAAAAACCATGGACATATGCAACTCAGACAGCTTGGGGGTGAGTAAATCATGGGTTTAATATCATTTTTGGCCGAACTATCCCTTTAAAGAGACTGAGAAACAATTATATATGATCACTATAACATTGTAAAAACAACAAATCTAATGGTAGCATGGCCAAAGACTTTAATGCTTCGGTAAATTTGTCAGTACAAGATTCATTTGATTTGTTTTCCAAAAAATACTTAATTTCATATTCATAAATTTAACAAGCAAAAATATTATTTTAAAGTTTTGTTTTAAAATGACAAAAGCTGAAATCCCACCAGGCCCGTGGTGATTTGAGCTGGTTTATGTTAGTCTGGTGCTTGTCAACATTTCTGAAGCTTTTTAGTTTTGTTTAAGCAGTCCAGTCCTAGTTTCACCTTTTACACTATAATGGGGGTATAAAGGTTATTCACTGTTCAATGCAATGTAATGCTTTTTATATTCCCTCCGAGAGACTGGCTATAACCCATACTTAACTGTCCTTAACAGTGCTGTGCCTTTAGGGCCGCAATTCTCATGAAGTTTTATGGGAAGTTTTACACACACACAAACCAAGTCTCACAAAATACTTTGACCTTGAAGACCAGCAAAGTTGCCTGAAAATGTTTTCAACATCTTATCATTTTTCATTTGTTAAAAAATGTCATTGTACTGTGTGTGTGCATGTTAAGTCAGACAATCCTTTAAATTATATTTAGATCAAGCCAATCCAGTTGTTAAGTCCTCTGTTTTACATCTAGTTTTAAGACAGAAACAGAAATAGTGCTTACTCAAGGGAATATGGAAATAGATTTGAAATAAGACATCAGGCTATTCCACACTATGAAACATAATCATGGTTAAAAGCAATAATAATGGCATTTAAAAAAAATGTTTTTTACATTTAACATTTTTAAGTTTATCTATTTAATGTATACAGTCTATATTCAGCTCTCAAATCCTAACCAGTCTGTTTCTTCATAAATCAAGTACTTTTTTAAGTTATCCATTAATAAAAAGGGGAAAATTCTGCTTAAAAGGGTCACGCTTATTCTAGTTGGGTATTATAATGATTTTAAAACTCCTTGCCAAAAACTATTTTGTGCTGTGCATGTTGCTCATATATCCTGAGCCGAGTGTGCTCATAATTCTGCTTTCTACTGTAATTAATTTTACGAAGTAATGACTTTACTCTGCACCACACGCTGTCACTCAAAGCCAATTTCCTTAATGAGGTGTCTGCTGAAAATATAATATAAATCTATCATAAAAGTATGGTTTGTGACAACAGCACACTCGTCTGATTGAAAAGCACTGCATTAGCTGCCTAAGACTTCGCCATAAGATTTAAGAGCATGCAATGCAATCTCTGCTGTTTTAAGGATGACCTTGAGAGTGAACTACAGTGTGACTGTCACTTACATTAATGCGGACTGAGTCCTGCTGGATCACGGTTCCCAACAGCAGCCGGGATGACATGAAATTGTGAAGAATGACTTCCTGAGTCGCATTTCTTCCAGCAGCTACTGGCATCATAACCTTAGTGTCATCTTTATGATTTGATTCCTTCCGTCAGGAAGATAAGCATTCACCATTTTTGTTATTGGTATTCTTCTCTGCATCCTCTGAATTTAGCATAAAGGGTGAGCAGCTTATTCAGGCACTGCATGTTTTTACTCTAGTGGCACCAAGCCATGTTCCCACTACCCTGCACTTAACCTTTTTATCCTGACTCGTTGGTTTCAGTCACGGGTAAAACCACTTTGGTCTGGGTGATTTGAATGCTTATTTCAATGTCAAATGAATGGGGAATGTCTTTTAATAAAATTACAGTAGTCATTCTGATCTAATGGAAGTTGACTGTCCACAAACACTAAATGGGACCTGGCACGCCTAAAATGTAAATATTTTGTTCCTTTTTAGAAAAATGGTCAGTGGAACAATGTGCTGAACCTTCTAAAAGTATTGCTTGTCAAACTTAGAAGTTCAAGCTATTAAAGGTGACATATCATGAAAATCTGACTTTGTCCATGTTTAAATGCTAATTTGGTCCCCAGTGCTTGTATCAACTTAGAAAATTGAAAAAGATCAACCCAGTAACTTAGTTTTGGTTCTCTGCAAGCATATGAAAAAATAGGTCATTGAAATTTGGCTCTCATTGTGATGTCAGAAAGGGGATAATACCGCCCCTTAATCTGCACTATACAACCACGACACTGTCATTTAGTGCAGAGATCAACTCATTTCCATTTAAAAAGACACACCTAAAAACGCCACATGTTTGCTTACACCTACAAAGTGGCAATTTTAACATGCTATAATAAAATATCTATAGCCTATGGTATTTTGAGCTAAACTTTACATATGCACTCTGGGGACAACAAAGTTTTTTTTGTAAAATGTCCCATTTAAATAAGATGATATTCTACAGAAAAAATTGTCATTTTAGCAGTCACTATGGTGGTACCCTTTCAAAAGAACACCTTTGCACTTAAATAGTTTATTTTAGTACCTCAGAGGTACATGTTGGTACTAAATGTAAATATATCTGTACCTAAAGGACATTTTTAAAGGGTACTGCCCCAGTGACAGCTTGGGACAATTTTTACCTTAATTTTTGACAATCTATTCTGTTTTATTCTATTCATTACACAGCTCGTTGGAATGCTTGATTTTGATTCTGCAGGTTTGTTATTCACATATAACAACCAATCAGTTTAATATACATTTATATTACACAATATACATTAATATATTACACAAAAATTAAATATAAATTTGTCTTAAACAACATATATGACATTATATACAATGATTCAACCAAATAGTGTGTCCTTGACATTTTAACATCTTTTCTGTTTACCTCACAGGAGTTCTGTATTTTAAAAAAATAAGCAAATAAAATATTTCAAATCAATATTTTATGTTTATTACTATTATAAGGTAGCCTAGAAATCTAGACGCAGCGGCCGCAAAATATATTTGCTGCCAGAGTTTAGTCTAGGCACTCACAATACACTTAACAGCTCCAAAAACCAAAATTTGGTCAGGCCAATCACATCGTGTATAGCGTCTGTGGGGCGGGCTTAACATGATGACGACAGAGCTGCAACGGTTCCTACTTGAAAACGGCTGCTGCTGCTGGCGAACAGCTTTCTTTTGAAGCGGCTTTGGCCGCGACTCTGGAGGACTTAGACTTATGCTTTTCTTTGAGAGAAGAGCAAATAAACCCTACTGAAGTCCTTTTTAAGCAAGAAAGATGTGTTTGGAGTTTTGCCGACTGGTTACGGTAACTACGTCACCTTCTTCGTTGCTCTGATTGGTCATAGCGCTATCCTATTGCGTGCAGAGGCATTTTGAGGGACAACCTTATACCCCGCCCCTTGCATTGAGCCGTTTGTGTGAAGAGTTGCCAGACCTTACATCTTGATGTAGGTCTGGCTAACCAGGCTAATTATAAGGTAAATTGCCGTGTAATAAGCGGGATAATTTACAGGCAGCCATGTTATCGCAAAATTAGTCCATTCATTGTGATACAAATACCCAGGGCTTATTTCTGCTATAACAACCTACTGCCTATACATTATCCCTTACATATTGTATCGTATTGTATTATTTTGAATAATATTATATCACTCTTAAAACAAATGTGTTAAATAACACATATTGTGTCTAAGGACAACACATCTAATGTGTTGTACTTAACACATCTCTGTGTTATTTTTGGAACAACTTGTGTTGTCCCTTTAATTTATTTGAACACAAAATGACACATAATGTGTTAAATAGGATAGCACAAAACAATGTGTTAAAATTTACACATCCTTTCTTAGAGTAATTACATTATATTATATTATATTTTATTTTATTTTATTTTATTTTATTTTATTTTATTTTATTTTATTTTATTTTATTTTTTATTATATAGCATTTGCAATTTTTGCAAACATGCTACATCTTTATGAAAACAGATAATTTTTTAATTTATTGATTAAATAATTTTTCATTAATTCAAAACTTTTGGTTTTTATGTTTCATTGTTACAATGTTATTATACATTTTAAGTGCTGAGTAATTTACTTATTAACAAAATGTTATCTTTTCTATAGGGTTTCGTTAAGATTTCGCATGTAGCTAATTACTCAGACTTTACTCAACTTTACTGTGATATCAAGTATGGGTGAGCGGGGCACAAACTAACACGGGGTTAATTGTAACACAGCTACTTTACATATTTATACAGGGCCGAGCAATCTGTGCTTTTGGTCATACTGTCAGAAGATGATCTCCTGTGAATTTGTGAAAAGTTTTGATGTGTTTTGGTTAAGATATTAAACAAAGACTGTGTTGGAGCAAGTACATTTCTCCATCTTAAGTTTTTTTCGATTTCTGAGTTGGGTGTGTAAGTCACCAAATCCACCCTTATATTATTGTAATCACTGTCTTGTTACCTAAAACATAGCACTATTTTTTTAATATGTCAGCAACTAGTAACTAAAAGCTGGAATTGAAAACATTTTTTACACAGCAGGGTTCGTTGTCACACAGTGTTATAATTAAGCCTCCAGTATACAATGATAATGAAATGAAAACAATTTAAATACTATTAATTAAAGCAACACTATGTAGTTTCCATGTAAAAATGACTTACAGCTCCCCCATGTGGTTGAAAAGCACAACAGTGTCTGGTATCAGACACTCTTCTGCAGGCAGGGGGAGGGGCGGGGCTGTGTTTCCTACCCTCCACCGCCACTTTCAGAGTGTGCTTGTAGCAGCTAGGAGGCTGCTCAGGTTGCAGCAACAGTACAATTTGTCCAGTTAAAAGTTGTTCTATCACTGAAATAATTTTAGAGACATTATTTAAAGGTAAAAAAACTACATGGTGTTGCTTTAAAATTATAACTGTTAATACAATATATGGGTAAATAACTGACAATTATGATTTTTTTCAAAAAAATCTATTTATAGGCATTGATGCATAATACAAGGATGGTTAGATCATGGATGGATGAATGTGTGGAAATCTATCTATTATAGGCAGATATATAAACAAAGGCAGATATAGGCAGTCCCACAAACAAACTTTAAGTGTTAATTTGCAGCAGATATGTGTATGGCAACCCGTTTCCGCCATGTTGTAAAAAAATAAAATACAATTCTGACTTTGTATCTCAAAATTCTGAGACACAAAGTCAGAATTCTGAGATGCAAAGTCAGAATTCTGTGATATAAATACTCTGAGATATCTCAGAATTTTGAGATACAAAGGCAGATTTTTTTTACAACATGGTGGAAACGGGCTTCCATAGATGTGTGTGTTGATTGTGTAAAAAATGATTAATTTAACTTTAATATTTTTTGAATGATAGAGCCAAAGCAAAAAGCGTTATGTTGTGCCTCGCTCTCCCCTACATGTAATGTGTAAGAAAAGTAATGTAAAACAAAGTGTTACTGCATTTTTGTCATAAAGCTGTGTAATTTTCACCGTATTTAATTTTTAGCTTATTTATTTATTATAACTTCACTCTTGTTTTGTTAGAGAACAGAGTTTTGTTAGAGAGCAGAGTCTTATTCTTTCTCCATCACTGCATTATCAGTAAAGGTCAGTTTTAATAACTATGATTATTCTCCTTCAGATTTAACTGCAGTCGTAATGTCACTCAGCTGCTGCTTAAGAGCACTTAAGTAATTTCCTATTGTGAAAAAGTAGCTTTGTTCCCGCAGCACTTCTGCAGTGCTTTTAAATATCAGAGTCTATGAAACCTTTTTTCACTTTTTCTCCTCTGAAAATGAATCTCTTTGTTCTGTGTGGTTATGGTGTGCAGAAAGGCAGAAAAATATCACTCTGACCCAGTCGGTTTAAATCACGGCTGCTGCTTTTGTCACCTGGTCCATTAAAGTGGATCTATAGTGCAGTTATTATATTTCCATTTTCATTAGATATTAGTTGTTCATATAAATGACGAATAATGGCTAACTCATGTCTGTTTATCTCCTGAAAATAAATGCTTGAATAATTCTTCCACAAAAATCATGCACAATGACCTTGCATACAGGTCAAGACCTTAGTGAAAGTATCTTTCTATGGCCTACTTTGTGTGGAGATTGTAGCAGTTTTGTCTAATGGTAAACCTGAACTCAGATGGGAAACATGGACCCTTATATTTTTAGAAGATGACAAACAGTAGGCTTAGACATAACTCTCGCGATGTGCTCTGGTTACAATGCAATGTGTGTAACCCAAAACTGATCCATGTGCAATTGAGAGGGAATTTGGACGCAGTCGGTCAGCTGCATGGGACATGTGCCTCTCTCGGTCTTGCGCTGTGCATTGCTTTGGCTTAATGGGATACCAAATGGGACTCTCAAAATGATACGTGACAGCAAGGTATGTGAGCATTACAGAGGTGCATTTGGCCATGTTTATTTATATTACGGATGGTAATGTGTGCATTAGGGAGGGTGTGTGTGGTCTGAATTCCTCTTCTCTTGGTGAATATTTTAAGCTTTCAGTGTTTGCATGTGGTGCCGATTGGGCTGAGTGAGAGGGGGTCGGTGATTACTGGCTATTAGCTGTGTCTGCGCCCTGTCCACCCACATGGCAAATCTAAAGCATATCTCAGTGTCCAACAATCAACAGACCGACACAAAGACCAACTCACCCTACCTTTCTACGTGGGCACAAGCACATTCAGAACACTATAATTCACTAGGACAAAGAAAAGGACAAAGCCCACACAAACACACACACTCATGGTCATCCATGTCTTTCATGACCCAACAAATGGTCCACGAAGGAGCACCGCAGTAATGTTTAAATCCTCAAGTGACACATCATTCATATCTGACAGCAGGTGATGGTGGTGCACAACATTGTTTAATAAGCAGATGGGATTAAAGCATCTAGAGAAAGTGCAGGTCAGGTCAGAAGCATCTATTCGAAGTGCATTGTTCGAATAATTTAATACAACTAAAGTGGTTGTTCATGGCACTGTACGTTTTTTGCACGTCTAGTTAGCATGCTAAAACACAATGGATGTATTGTTTGCTGGATTTTGCTTTGTTTAGAGTTTTGATGTAATTGCTCAGTCTACAAAAGCAATATCAATTAAAAAGCAGCAATCAATTAAAAGACAAGGTCAAAATGACACAAGCTCACAAAAATCAATACAGCCTCGCTCATGCATTTTAAGATGCCAAGTTGGAGACAAAAGCTGAGATGATAACAAGAATGCATTAAAATTAGGTTTTGATTTTATCTTTCAAAGTGCACCAATTAAATTAAAAAGTCATAGCCATTTTTATACGCAGGGCTTTATCCATTTTTGTTTGGTTAGTGATCTTTAGGAACTCCTTTAAAGACCCTTTATTTATATACACACAAAAAGTACATTTGGTAGATAGTTTCATCCAAAGTGATTTGCAGTGCATTTACTGTCTACATTTTTATCAGTATATTTGTTCCAAGAAAATCAAACCCATGAGTTTTGCACAGCTAATGCAATGTACTACCAACTGAGCTAAAGGAACACAAGTCGACATTTTAAAAGCTTAAAGTTTTGATATGCTCTGAAGGATTTATCCACAAAAGAGATAGATACATCTTTAAACATTATATATGATAAATCACAGTTTACTTAAACTCCCTATAGCTATATTTTACAAACACGTGAACAAAAAATCACTCAGCTGTTTTTGCATTTGTGACCAGGGTGTCCTTTGGACGCCCCAGCTGTATCTTCATGTAAAGGTATAAAGGTTTCACCATCATGTGACCCTCTCACACCAGCACTGCCCAGCTCTGATGCCCGTGTCTTTTCGGCATCATCCGTGCACCCCTGCTCTTCCTCCTTTGCGCGTAACGCCATGAGTTCAATCTCATGTTTGGCAGCAGTTTCAAGCACACGTTGTTTGCTGTAAAAAATGACAAAGTTGTTAATGATCGGGTGGATTGGCAACGCAATCGCTATCACGCCACACAAAAAGCTGACAGCGGCGTTACACCTCCCCAGCGTAGTTTTTGGGTAGATGTCTCCATAACCCACAGTGGTCATTGTAATGATAGCCCACCAGAAGGACTGCGGGATGCTGGTGAACATGGTCTCCGGGTGGCTTTGTTCCAACGTGTACCCCAGCGCGGAAAACAAAAAAATTCCGATGCCCATGTACATCAGCAGGAGTCCCAGCTCCTTCAAGCTGCTCTTAAGCGCGTAGGTTAAAGTTTGGAGACCTGATGAGTGTCGCGCCAGTTTGAATATGCGCGCAATGCGCATGATGCGCAACGCTTGCACCGCTTGCTGCACGTTGGCCAGCTCCATCATAGCGGTGCCCAGATGAGTAAGAATCAACACCACGTAGAAAGGCATGATGGCCAGAAAGTCTACTATATTCATGAAGGAGAGCATAAAGCGCACCTTGTTGGAAGAGGAGACGAAACGCAAAATGTATTCCACGGTGAACCAAATGATGCAAGCCGTCTCTATGGCCTCAAGGCTCGGGTGTTCCACGAACTGTCCATCGGCATTCTGCACCTGCAGTTCAGGGATGGTACCCACGCACATGACCACGGAGGAAAATAAGATAAAGACAAATGAAACGATGGCGATTACGCGCGCTGCCAGTGATGACTCCGGTTTCTCCATGAGCTTCCACAGGAACACTTGGCACCTTTGGAGACTGGTTGTCTGTGCATCGCCCTCCTGGTCATCCAGGATGGATTTGACCTTTTCCGCAATTTCTGCCAGTTCACTTTCCACCTCGTTTAAGTTACTTTTACAACATTCGTCCAGATAATCCGGATCGATTCCCCAGAAGTCCATCTCTTTCATGAAACACATAGGGCAGACGCCTCTTTTCATATGAATCTCTCCGTAGTAATAAAGATCCATGATGCACCTGAACGCGTCCGGATCTCTGTCAAAGTAAAACTCTCGCTTGCATGAGTCGTAGTCATCGCAGAGCGCGGAGAAATCCTGCGCGGAGTCCGTGGATCTGTTCGCCAGCTCCGCCAAACGCGTCTCGGGATATCGGCTTAGCATGTCTGCATACAAAACGTGCTTGACACCGCCAATATTTACAGCGATCTCCGTCTCTTCACTCCCCTCTGAACTGTTACAGTCACCGAAACGTATTCTCGGTAACTCCCACATTTCTGATACTGTACAATACAAAGTTTTATAAAGTGAGAAGCAAAAAGTAAACAAAGTTTTTAAAGAACAGTATAAAAGGCCATAGATTATGAAACAATTAACTTTGCATTTACATTGAGAGATCATCATTTAAACATTGCAAATCCTAAAAAATGAAATCTATAATAAAATCTCTACATAAAGTTTAAGGGTGCATGAAGTTGTTCCATATTTCTGACGTGCATTCACCTCATGTAGACGACAAGGTTTTGTTAAGACGATTTAACAGTTAGTTATGTCCATTAATAAAAATAAAGAGCATCAAGTTATTATAATAAATATTATAATATAAAAACATAAATAAAAAGTCAGTTTTTATCCAACTTACTGATGTATGACACCACCTATGAAGAAAGTCTCAAAAGCTTCAGTTCAGTTGAGCCGCATGATGTCCGCGCGGACAGAGGAATAATAATAACGGTAGGTTGAGGGGGCGCGCGCGCGAGAGAGAGAGAAAGAGAGAGAGAGAGTGATGGGAGGGGTGAAGAGTTATAATTTATGTTTTTAGAACAGGCTATATTTTATGCAGTCATAAAACTCGTAGGCTTACAGTAGCCTATTACAGAGATTATAATCAATAGCTGTAAATAAAAAAATAGTGGACATTTTTATTCAGGTATTTTTACAATTTTTTAATATTTTTGAGGGAAGTAGGCAAATTTATCTTTAGTCAAAAACTGCTTTCTCTACTAAATACGAACAGATGATCCACTAGGCTACTATTAGCAACTCGTACCTGTGGCATTGCCAGTGGTCACAAACAGCGCTGCTATTAATGTTAAAATATCTCCCTCTAGTGTTAACAATAGGAATTGCAATACAGTTAGTGCTAATATACTGTAAAACTAGCAAATGAATGACAACATTTTCCAGTCCATAATCTATAAGAAGAATTAGATGTTTATTCTTATTTACTTATATAAGTGAAAGCTTACTCATCAAAAATTAACGTTATAAAATAAACATTGACTCATTCTTTTGAAGCAATTTTATTGTTTATTACAATTCATATAACTTTCAAATTCTATTGTAGTTGAAATACGTAGTTTTCGTTAATATAGATTACAGTTATAGATTTTTTCTTCTTCAAAATGATTAAAGAGATTATTAATTCCCAAGAAACTGTCTCATCTGGGTGGGTGGGTCTCCAGCTCAGCACTGACCTATCAAAAGACAAATAGATAATTTTAAAGGGGACATATTATGAAAATCTGCCTTTTTCCATGTTTAAGTGCTATAATTGGGTCGCCAGTGCTTCTATCAACCTAGAAAATATGAAAAAGATCAACCCAATAACTTCGTTTTGGTAAACCATTCTCTGCAAGCATTTGAAAAAAAATAGGTCATTGAAATTTTGCTCCCCTTGTGATGTCAGAAGGGGATAATAGCAGCCATTAATCTGCACTATCCAACCACAACACTGCCATTTAGTGCAGAGATCAGCTCATTTGCATTTTAAAGGACACATTTTTGCTCACACCTACAAAGTGGCAATTTTAACATGCTATAATAAATGATCTATATGGTATTTTGAGCTAAACTTCACATGCATACTCTGGAGACACCAAAGATTTATTTTACATCATAACAAAGTATTGTGAAATGTCCCCTTTAAATGTACAGCCAAACTGAACCTTAATGACATGCAACAAGCATGCACACTTACCTTGGAGGTTGTGTATTGGTGGAGTAAATGCCTAAGCTCGGTATTCTGTTGCTTAATACTCTGTGTTTCTACTAGGAGCTCAGACCGTTCAGCTAGTACGGTACTACAAAGAAAGTAGTATTGTTATAAATAAGAATAGAGAGAAAGTTAGAAGGTAAATTTAGGAATAAAATCCAAGGTGCAATATGCTAATGATCGACTACAAAATGTGCACTTACTGGTACTTGTTGAGAGCTGTATCCAGTGCAGCCCACAGCTTGAGTTTGGACTCTGGAATGACATTAGCCAGGCTTTCCCAATATGCAGCATCTTCAATGTCATCTCTCATATTCAACTCCAAAGCACTGTTCTGATGTGAGGCCAGACCCTTACTAAATACACATCCAACAAAAACACGGAGTAAGGTTTTTTTATTTCTTTAAAATTCCAACAATACCATGGGTGTGATCCCAAGAATCACATACAAGTCTAAGTGTTTATGTAAGTGAAAACACAAGCACACTGACCGGGGTCTGCAGTATTGGGCAGTAAAATCTTTCAGAGCCACTAGTACTTCATTTGGATGGATGAGGTCACGGGGCTCTTCCACTGATTGGGCCTGATCACCGTCATCCTCCTCTTCCTGGGAAACAGAGGTACAGTCTAGAGTAACAATGATGACAACACATGCAATGGTGAATCTGTTTACATTTACCTCCATCTGATCCCTCTGTTCTCCGTTCTGCTGTCTGTACTTCATAAAGAACTTTGTCATTCTGTACACATCCTCCTCACTCTCAATCCCCATTACCTGCATTAATGCAAAAAACACAAGATTCTCGTTTGTAATTGTTAGCTAGTATCACTTTAGTCAGATAGTTTAACTTACTGAGAAAATAGCATCCAGCTTTATAAGGGACTGCTCATTCTTCTCCAGAAGGGACAGCAGCTTAAGCAGTTTACTATCTACAAGAAAGCCCTGAAAGATGAGAAAAAAACCTTATAAAACACTTTGTAGTCTTTTTAGTATAGTACTTTACAGAATGCATATGTAAAATATACACTGATAATACGTTGGATTTACTAAAAGAAATAAAATACAGTGCATTATTTTTGCATCCAAGTTTTACATGGAATATTAAGCAATTTCTTAAAAAAGCCAATTTTAAGCTTAAATTGCTTAAAATTCCGTGTTAAATTTACTTAACAAGTGGATGCAAAAATGATGCACTATATTTTAAAGTAAATACAGCCTATTATTTTTAGTCCACTGCAGTTATATTTACTAAAATATTTCAAGTAGTTTTAAAGAAAAAATTATGAATTTATTTTCCTTTTTACAAATTTGACATAATGAAATTTAGCTGAATTTATTAAATGATGTGTTCATTTAGAATTGCTCACCTTTTTGTGTTATTTTTACAAAAATTTGGTTAAATAACAATCATTTTTTTTATTTAGAATTTATTTTTTCTGATGAACACAAAAGAAGATATTTTGAGAAATGATTGTAAACACACAGCAGATAGTGACCATTGACTTCCATAGTAGGAAAAAATATTTTGGAAATATTGTGATAAATGATGAAGAAAATATTTTGATAAATGATGGTAAGCACACAGTTGACGGTACCCATTAAATTCCATCGTATTTTTTTTATTAACTACTATGGAAGTCAATGGTCACTATCACTCTGCTGTGTGTTTACAATCATTTCTCGAAATATCTTCTTTTGTGTTCATCAGAAAAAAGAAATTCATACAGGTTTAGAACAACACAAGGATGAGTAAATGATGACAGAATTTTCATTTTAAAGTGAACTATCCCTTTAAATTTACTAAGCCAAAAAATCATTTTTACAGAAAATATTTAAGGAATAGCTTTAATCATTAAAACTCACCGTCTCATCACATAGCATCTCTAGGATTCTCTTCATTGTTGTCCTAGTAACTCTATCTTCAGTGCTTTGGAGATACTCAGATCCTTCTACTATATTTCCTGATTCCTCCTCCTGTGGCTCCTCCTTGAGGGCCTCTGCAGCTGCCTGTCCAGCGGTTCGGAGGACTTGCTCTTCGCCTCCAAATGGGCCAGATCGGTCCATGAAAGAAAGCGGAGGCGATTCCCAGGCAAGACCCAGCTGTTGCTCATGAATCAGTCTGTCCACCTCTAGTGCCTTGTGTGCCAGGGCCTTAACCTCCGCTTCATTCATCAGCCATATATTTTCATAGCGCTGCATATCCAGCGCTCCAAAGTGTCTGGCGACACACACACACAAACACAGGTTTTGCCCATTAGACAAAGGCTTCCAGATGTTTTCAGTATAGCCCCAAATGTATGCATTATTACCTTTCTCACTAAAATAATACAGTGACACAATCTGTTTTAAAAAGCAGCCGTAATATTACACATACAACCTATTTATTCTGAAAAACTATTCTATATATTGAGCCTTACGTTCTTCTAGGTCTTGTTTAGATTTATTTTCAGTCATATTTAAAGGGGACATTTCACAAGATTTTAATAAAACTTTCAATATTTTTCCTATCTAAAACTTGACTCTTCTGTAGTTACATTGTGGACTAAAACAGACGGAAAATTAAAATTGGATCACTACGCCTGCTGCACCCATGTCATATCGGCCTAGAAAATCGCAAATTTTAATTTTCTATCAGTCTTAGTACACAATGTAACTCCAAAAGGGTCAAGTTTTAAATAGGAAAAATATCGAAACTCTTTGGTTATTTTTGAGCGCAATGCTAATGGTCTAATCAGATTCAATTGATTATGCTAAGCTATGGTGGTATCGCCAGACCCGGAGATCAGCTGAATGGATTCCAAAACGGTAAAAATCGAATGTTTAACTCTAGGGGAGGGGAGTGTCCATTTAATGTCTTTCTAGGTTATGATGCTCACCTTGCTTTCTTCTGCATGTCTTTGTATTGTTGGTTGAGGCGTGCGTAGTCCCTGCTCAGTGATTGTTTCTCCAGTTTTAACTCCTTTTCATGGTCTGCACATTTAGACTTTAGGTTGTTGAGAACATCTTGCATTCTGAAAAAGTAAATTCAGATTTTGTTAATTTAGTTAATGTGGTTGCACTAGAGTGTATAACTTACTTAATGTGGTAAGTACCTAATGAGTTTTCTCTTTAGTTGGGATTTTAAGATTGCATTTTCCTCTTCTCGTCTCTTTAGAGTTCTGAATTTGTTATCAAGTTTCTCCTGATTCAGATGGCAACTGAACTTCACCTCCTGTACCCTTTTCCTTAAATTCTACACACATAAAAAGAAAGAAACCTTTGTTGAACCTCTCCCTACAGTGTTAAAGTCTCTAATAATATATATATATATATATATATATATATATATATATATATATATATATATATATGTGTGTGTGTGTGTAAGCAGTTTTTTAATATTATGTGTATGTACCTGTACTTCTGTATCCAGTTTAATTTTCTCTATGTTGCATTCTTCACCTATTTGGACCCTCAGCTTCTGCAGCAGGTCCTCGTGTTCCTCCATGAGGCCTAAACTCTGGATCATGTTCTTCAGCTACAGACAAAAATCTAATTTAAATCTTTTAGCTATTTGTCAGAAGGACTTTTTTTGCCAATGTTTTTTCTTTACAAACAGTACCTCTTTATCGCGACGTTCCTTCATTTGTTGTTCCCATTTTTTTCTGTTTTTGGTTAGCAAAGTACTCCTCTCATCACCAAAAGCGTTCTGTAATGTCAATATAAGGAATTGCATGAAGCTGTATACATTCCCAGGTCTGTCTTTATGGTGAAAATACTTATTCTTAATCATAAACATATAAAAAAAACTCTATGGTAGATATGATTTGATACCACACCTCAATCTGGTGCAGCTTCTCCCTGTATGCTTTTTTTAAACTTGTGATCTGTTCTTCCATCCTCTCGATCAGCAGGTCTATGTCCTTAGTCTGCTTTTTTAAGTCTTTGACATATCGATCATCGCTGGCTTTCAGCTCCTATATAAACAAAGACTCAAGTTGGCATTGATTTGATGTTTTTGCATTGGTTGCAGGTTAAAGTGTTGTGTGCACCTGCTGTAGATCACTGATCAATTCATTCTTCTCATGTATAATCTGGTTGCAGAGGTGCTGCTGGTTCTTTAAAGCATCTCTCAGATTTAGTGGTGTCTGTTTCATTTTGGCATCCGTCCACTTGTAAGTGATCTCCTCAAACTTCTCCAAGCTGGACTTGGCCTTGCTTTCCAGCTTTTCTCTCCTTCACAGGACCAAAAGGCAAAGATGACAATGAATGCAAAGGTCATCGATTTGTTTGAATGGTACAATTTTCAAAAAAGCTTTGGGCTCTATTTGTGCCCTATACAATTTGTTTTTTGGTACACTATCAAATGTGTAACCAAACCGATCAAAAGTCCCATTGACTTCCATAGTTGGATAAAATAATACTATGGAAATCAGTGGTGCTCCTGATCAGTCTGGTTACAAACATTCCTCAAAATATCATCCTTTGTGTTCATCAGAACAAATACATTTAAACAGGTTTGTAACAACATGAGAGGGAGTAAATGATGACAGGATTTTCATTTTTTAGTGAACTATCCCTTTAACACCTTAATTGTCTATGAAGAATATGAACTATGTAATGCCGAATGTGGATACCTCAGCCGATCTGCCTCCTCTTGCTCTGTTCTCCTGTTCGATTCTCTGGCATCTGCAGCTACACGAATGCTGGTCACCAGCTCCAAGCCATCACTTTGCAATTTTGCCAGGTGCTGTGAAATAAGCAGAGGACTGTTACCAAATATACCTCACACACTACATGCCTATTTTTAATGCATTTTCAGGCAACATTATGCAAAACCAAAAATGGTAACTATCTCTTTAATGCAAGACTCCTAAATAAAGTTCTTGAGAAATCTTGGCATGAAAAAGTTTGGTAATTATTATTTTATCTAATTGTATCTCACCTTTTCACATATCTCCACCTCCTTGAGACTTGTCCGTGTTTCCTCTTTGATTACCTCTTTTTCCTGGGAATCTCCTCCAAGCTCTTGTCTGCAACAACACATTGTCCATATCCCACATGAAGAATACCATAACGTTAGTTTAATAAACTGTGGTAACTGAATACGGTTTTGTTATTCAACCTTAATGTACTGTGGTTTACTATAGTACAAATACTAAAAAGCGTCTCTAAGAACGCGTACCGTTTTTTGGCCTCATTCCGTGCGGTTATGCGCAGACGGCGGGCTTTTATTCTCTCCTCCTGGTTTTCAGGCTCAACAGATGGTCCAGATTCATCTGCATCATCCACTGGAAACGAATCGGGTTCGTTCATTTTGACTTGCGTTAATAAGTACAGTAGAAAGAGAAAAACAACACCAGAAAGAAAGTAGCAAAACTAAGCGCGTGCGTTGTTTACAGCCGCGTTGCTATGATACAGTGGCCACTTCCGCTTGGCCGGTCACATCCTCTCACTGATAACATGCGCATCTTACAGATCAGTGTTCTCATCTCTCATCCACAGACATAATAAGATTGATTTTTATTTGGACGGGAGTTTTTGGCTGGATTCGTTTGTGTGTTTCGTGTGCACCTGACTGCTTTCATATTTAAGGAGACTTTTCTACTTTGGTATTGATCAAACTGATAAATTTATACTTTAGTATATTATTAGGCTCTACAACACTTACTACTACACTGTTAATGTATAGCTGTAGTATTATTTAGTAGGCTACTAACTATATTGAACAATAAAGTTGTAAATATTGAAACATACTTTTAAATTCATTATGATAATCTTCAAAACCCTGTAATATCTAGACATTTTACTACTAAATACTAAAGTATGCTACAGTATTTTTAATGTGGGAATGTAACACTAATACTGTAGTAGCCTATTAAAGTAAACTGTAGTAAATTATTGTAGTATCTTATACGGCAAAAATACAGTTCTTTGACCAAAATATGTTTTAAAATACATTTTGTAGTAAGTAAAACTTACTTCAATGTTTAACCTTCATATATTAACATATTTTTAAAAATGTATTTCAGGGGCAACAAATACATTTCTAATTTTACAACCCATATAGCAAAATTAAAGCCTATATAATTTTTTTTGCAAAAATAAAAAGGTTTGCATAAAATTTATAAAATATGAGTATAAAATGTATAAGTAAGTATAAAAAATAAAATTATAAGTATTTATTTTCCAGTTGAGATATAATTAATTATAACCTTTTCAAACTTGTTATGTTTACAGGTTTGTAACATACAACTTTTTATTTAAATATACAAAAAATGGCAAAAAAAGTATTTGTAGACTTTGAAATATATTTAAAATTGTATTTAAAAATATATATATTTTGCCCTATGGGTGTAATATGCTGTATTCTGTAGTATTAACAATAGTTATAAAATATTGTAAAAAATGTTGTATACTTTAAAATTTACTAAGGTAATGTTCAAACGGTTTTACAGTCTATCAGCAGTCATACAGTCTGGGGCTACAGTAGCTATTTGTGTTGTCGTTATAATCACCTTACAGTGGCTTAAAGTAAATCGGACATTTGCCTTTGCCTTACAGGACATAAGATCATAGATTCTCCATCTTGATGAACTAATGAAGAAACAGACGATCTTCATCTGTCTACTCTGTAGGTATAGTTAATGTGTTTATGTGTTTAAATCCATGCATTTATTTAGAGAGACTAGAGTTTCTCCTTCAGTGGTCCTCAGTCATCATGGGTTACCATCCAGGTTGCCATCCTTGTCGTTTCTACATCTCGTCGCACAAGATCTTGTCACACCCTAATTGTTTATGTAAAATAAGTCCTGTATTAAAACCAGTTGAGAACTAATCCTTTATTTTTTACATATGCATGTAATGATAAAAGAGTGGATTAGGCAAACTGGATTTGTCTTTTAGGAGTTCACAAGTGCAAGGAAAAAGGAAGAGAGGAGCTTTATATTTTATACAGCTTTCATCTCCTCTATTATGAGCTTTATAATCACCTAAAGCACATGAGATACCTAAACACAAGAGCAAGACAGACAAGAGGATGTCAGAACAACAGGAGAAGCTGGAGTATTTGATGAGGAGCATGGAAGTCCTGCTGAGAGACGTGGAGCTGCTACGTGGACGTTGTGGCCATAACAACCTGGAGCTGAGTCGCCTGATCACTGAACTCCGCCTGGAAAACAGAATACTGAAAGACAAATACACCAGCCTTACCCAGGAGCTGCAAAAGGCCTTTAAGACCATTGAGGACTTTCGGGGGACAAAGCATGCACTAGACTCTAAAGAGAGACAGGCTGATAAACTCAACCGACAGCTCTGATAAACTGAGAGAAAAACACAAAATTATAATCTAGAAGAAAGAACCAAAAATTTAGGAGCAATAAATAGTTGTTTCTTTTGAGCAAACCAGCTAAATATTTACTCTTTTCAGGGATAGTAATCCAGGAAGGACATAATTATAGTTGCACATGAAAGTACTTGAACAAAAATGCCATGTTTGTTACTTTTGCGGCAATAATGCACTTCTGAATGTTGTTTTGTTGTATCCTGTGTTATGTGGTAAAGCTGGCAGAATGAGTCTTGTTTGTGTTGAATTTTCCTTCAAAATGACAGCTCTGTCTGTCTCATTTTGGTTGCTGAAAAGGGAAAGCACCTTAAATAGCACCTTAAATAGTACATTGTAGCCTTGGGTGTCACATAATGCCTGCACCCTATGATTTAATACTGTTTAGTGGCAGTGCTAAAAGGAACATCTGTGGCCAGAACATTGACACAATAACTCATCATGACTAAAAGAGATCTTCACTCATCACATATCTACATTTGAAATATAATTTATAGGGCTCTATCCTGAGAAAAGAAAGGTCCAAGGTGTCATATAGATAATGTGCACTGTTCCGGGTTTCCCTCATCTTTCCATATTCACACTTGTAAATGTGATTTTTAAATTCCATTACAATTACATTTTAATTTTTTTACAAAAAAAAAAGTTTTTTTAATCATACCGTATGTAATGTGTCCATCTAGATCTTTGTTCAAGAACACTGAAATAAAATGAAAAAAAGGTCAAAAAAAAAAAAATTCACTCTCTGAAAATGATTGATAATCTAAATAAGTCCTTGAAAAGCCTACTGTAATTTTTTATACAGTAATTCTGGACTTTTAAGAGGGGTTGTTGTAATCTGATATGAGTGGTGTGTATTGGTAAGTTTGTGTAGGCAAGTCCAAGAGTCCTGAGTATTTAGTCCAAAGTGAATGGACATCAGTATCATTACTCCCTCACTGTGACTGGGTGCATTTTTTGACTGGGTGACTTCAACACTGAAGGTAAGAGAATTCATCACAAAATTTAAATATCAACATTTACAGCTGCTGAAAACATTAACATACCATTCCAGTTTTGACTTTAATCATCATTTCTAGATCCAGTGTCTGTTGAATTCCAACAAAAGCAAACTTTGGAAGTGACAAAAAGTCATCCAACAGCAAATGTAAAAGACTGAGAGCATGACAAGACCCATGAAAGATGTGTCTAAAAATCAGGGTTTAAAAAATAATTTTTCCTAAAATACATGTAAAACATTACTATTTTGTTTGTTGAAAATTCTCTGCAGTATTGAAGATCTGAACACACTGCATCTTTTTTGTTATT
Organism: Paramisgurnus dabryanus; assembly: GCF_030506205.2. Taxonomy (NCBI): domain Eukaryota; kingdom Metazoa; phylum Chordata; class Actinopteri; order Cypriniformes; family Cobitidae; genus Paramisgurnus; species Paramisgurnus dabryanus. The sequence continues at coordinate 13,984,431 of NC_133348.1, forward strand.
TTGACCATGTTTTCCCCAATTCAATTTTTAGTAAATAAATGCAAGTAAAAAAAATTTTTTTATTAAGAATTCAGCAGAAATGTTCTCAGTAGTTGACAGACAAAACAAAAAATATTATTTTAAATACATTCCTTATGAATAGTAAATCTAGAAAAACTGAAATTGACATTCTCTTATTTTTTTCTGTGGCTGTATATTTATTTATGATTTAGAAATAAAATGTGAAAAATAACTGTCTCTGTGTAGATGATGATCCTTTGTCTTCTTTGGCTGTACTGCTTGGTTTATGGAGTTCTCAGTGTGAGTAACACAACCAAAACATAAAACACTTTCTGTCCCAAAATATAAAAGTTTCTCTGTTGTGGTCAGGAATTTAAATAATTTATTTTAGAAATTAGTCTGGATTTGTGTTATTAGAATTTGATCCAAGTCATTCATAACCTTTTGTGTAATAAAATTGCAACAACAACAACAAAAAAAAAAATACATTTTTCACAGTGTAACAAATGTCAAACATTCAGACATATCTCTATATACTTTTTTCTAGATTGTTGCATGTTTACAGGATTAATAAAATGTGGTTTTGTCAATGTCACATTGACATTTGTCTTAGTTGGCAATTATCTGGCATCTATCAATCAGTGTTTAAATTGGATATTATAAAAACAATAAAGGTTAATGGAAGAAAATGGTAATGTCTTTTGTTTTAGCTTGGCCATCCAAGTAATGATTACTGGGAAGAATATGGACCGTATGGAGCCTGCAGCCGCACCTGTGGCACAGGAGTCGCTGTGAGAACCAGGATCTGTAACACCATGAGGTTGGTCTTTTCTTTCATGTTTTCTATCCTACTTTCTTCTTAACTCTGTTTTTTATATTAAGGACGGATGGTGGACACAATTGTTTAGGGCCTTCCAAATCCTACAAACTCTGTAACACACAGGTAAACAACATAATACTTTACAAAACAAACACACAATTTAAAATAAAACAATGTTGATTGCAGTGCCCTAAATTTTGTTTACCATTAAGGACTGCCCTGATGGCTCTAAAGATTTCCGTGAAGAACAGTGTTCCCTGTTTGACCGAACGGAATTCCAGGGAAAAAGTTACAGCTGGCGGCCATATTACGGAGGTGAAGAATGACAATTAACTTTTATTAAATAGTATTTTTTATTATACGGTCCTTAAGTTGAATGAGGGAGTCTATTTTGCTCAACTGTTAAATGAGCCTGGTGTTAACACCAAAGTAATGGGTTTAATTCTCATAGAATGCATGGACCGCCCTAATGTATTTTTTTCCAGAAGTGTCTGGCAGATGCATAAATGTAAAGTAGGTTGCTATAAAGACATAATGATCTCACAATGACTTTAATTGGAGCTTTAATTTGTGGAGCACATAATGAAAACCTATAATTAGATGCAATGGTTAAGCAAGAACGTTCCAGATGCTTAAATTTCTTGCTATGGCTAAAAGCTTCCCTCAGGTGGTTTAGTAGTATGATGGGGCTTTTCGTGTAGTCACATGATCTGTTTACTGTACGTTTTGCTCCAGCTTCAAAACCGTGCGAGTTGGTGTGTGTGCCCACGGGCCAGAACTTTTACTACCGGCACCGAGCAGCTGTGGTGGATGGTACACCATGCTATCCGGGCCGCAGAAACGTCTGTGTGGCGGGTGTCTGCAAAGTATGTGGAAGCTGGCTATAACACAAAACCACACACGCAAACACTTTATTCTAACACACCCATGTATTTGCTGAAAGGCGGTGAGACATGGAGAAATTGTGGATTTTGAGGATCACCCTTTTCCTGTCACCTCCAGACATGGCTCTGAGGTTTCTAACCACATAATGGACACCTACAGGTAAACACCATATATTACAGCGTAAACATAGATTAATAAGACGCATGGATGAGATAGGCTGCATTAAACACTGTTAAGTTTTTTTGACTTTTAGTTTAATGTTGTGTGTGTTTGTAGGTACACATATGGGTCGTATTCAGAGTGCTCTGTTCACTGTGGTCAAGGCGTGCAAACCCGTACTGTTCATTGTATTAATGAGGGAACATCAGCTGTGGTAGATGACACCCATTGTATTGCACAAGGCCTCAGGAGACCAACTTCCCAGCAAGTCTGCAACCAGCCTCCCTGTGTGGAGTACAGTGTCGGCCCCTTTGGTGATGTATGTGTTATATTCAAACTTCATTCATGCACATACAGAACAGAAGAATATGTTTTTGCTAAAGATCTTATCTTATTGGTGGAGCATTTTAATAGCAGCACATGACCCCTTTAACTAGCATTTCTCAACTAGCTTAACCAATATTTCCATTCCTCCAGTGTTCAGTCACGTGTGGCAAGGGACAGCAGAATCGAGAGGTCTTTTGCATTGGGGACAGAGGGCAGCGCATCCCAGAGCACCACTGCAATGGCCTTGTGCGCCCACATAACATCACATCCTGTCAGAGACCTGCTTGCCAGCAAGTTTTCAGATACTATACCAATGACTTCAGCCTGGTGAGGAAAGAAAGAAGGCGAAGGAAGTGAATAGTTCGATGAAGCTGGTCAGTATTAAATCTGTGTGTTGTCATGTCTCTCAGTGTACTCGTAGCTGTGGAACCGGCACTCGGGAGCGCAAGGTGGTGTGCATGGATTTGGATCACAATCAGTATGCAGATGAAATATGCGCTTCTCTTAGCAAACCGCACACTGTGGAGAACTGCAACACACAGGCTTGTCCAAGGGCCCAAAGTGAGCTTTACCTGGCAATACATATTTTTATAAACCATTGGTTTTCAGTAAAAATTTAGAAGCATTGTTAAGATACATTAACATTTACATTTACATTTAGTCATTTAGCAGACGCTTTTGTCCAAAGCGACTTACAAGTGAGGTAAACAATAGAAGCAATTATGGCAACATAAGAACAGCAATACATAAGTGCACTGGAAATAGTCTCATCAAGTCCAAATCAATATACATAGCCAAGGGTATGTTAGTATTTTTTTTTTTTTTTTTTTTTAGTTAACAATATAACATAAAGACTAACTTATGCCTAAAACTTGTCAATGGCATAAGAAAAAATCTAATTATATATATAAAACATCTGAATTAAGCTGACATTATCTGACACAGTTTTACATTTTAGATATTTATTTGTAAAGCAACATATAATCAATGCATGTAAAACCTGACAGTATGCATATGCATAAAAAAATTGTTGCATCTGCTTTGGTTTAGTGGTGCCCAGCATTCAGAACCCAAATGGTTACAAACGCACCTTGCAAGGATTCGTGCCTCATACCCATGATGCACCCTCAGGTTAATAAGCTTCTGGCATAAGATATAAGTCAACAGAAATATGCAAATTATTTTAATTTTAAACTGCAATTAGTTTTCAATTCATGTACGCATCACTCATACTATATTTGTAAGTTCTGATCCTCTACATTGGCTCTTTGGGTAGTTAACAGACAAAGTGATCCATACCCTCCAGTGACTGGCCCATATTGTGCCCAATCAAATTTCGGCTGCTGCCCTGATGGTCACACTGCTGCCTCTGGCCCTCTGGGAGAAGGCTGTGCTGAAGAAGACTGTCATAGGACCAGGTACATACACATCCACACAGTCACAAAGATAAGCACTTAAATTTGACCCACTTGAATTTTTCTTTAATTATTAATGATGTGTGTTTGTATCTCTGATGATATAGATATGGTTGCTGTCTGGATGGAATTACACCTGCCCAAGGTTTTAAAAGACAAGGATGTCCTGATCTCATTTCTAGGGTGCAATTGGTTTTCTTTTTTTTAATTTTCACCCTTACTATTCTTCTATGCTCCATCCATTACCATACAATGTCATTTAATTGTATGAATAATCTCTCCAACATGACCCTGTTTTGGTTTCTCTTTGTTTTCAGGATCATATTCCCATCCGAATCGAGTCTGCTAGTGAGTGTGGTTTGGAAAGAGATGCTGGGTCCTGCTCTGATTGGACATCTCGTTTCTACTTTGATCGTTCTTCAGGCTCCTGCTCACATTTTTGGTTCGGTGGTTGCCATGGCAATGGCAATAACTTTGTCTCCAAGGAAGAATGTGAGAGGAGATGTAAGGGTGCTGCCGGAGGTCTTGCCTCAAGGAAGCCAACGTTCAGGAAAGGGATCAAGCGGGTCACAGTTTATAAACTGAGATCACATGCATAGGTGGAATTAAAGAGGGGTCATAAAATCCCTAAAAAAGTCAACCAAATTGATTACTTATGTATACAAGACAATATACACAATTAAAGGTGCACACAATAATTTTTCATGGATGATATGATGGAAATTAATTGAGATGCTAATTTTCAAGGATGCAGCATAATGCAAAAACAAAAGTGTTTACTTACTGATGCCACTGTAGGAATAATGCCCTATTTATGTTAGACCTGATTAATTTATTCTAAAGGGCAACGTGTCAAATCTACAGCAAGATCAATAACAATACACATGAATTCATGAAAATACGAACACATTTAAAGCTTTATGTATTCTTTCAGTCACATGTAACCACAGTTCTTTCAGTTCTCTCGCTGCTTAACCTTATATTCTTGCTAATAAAAAGAAAACACAAACCATGATCGGTGATTATTCTATTATATTGACATTAATGATGCTTTAGTAGGATTTACTAAAATACATCTCTTGTATGTGTTATCTTGCACACAGTCTTTATTTGTTAATGTGCAAAAAAAAAAAAAACATTAACAAAGAGAAATTACTACCACAAATCGTACATCGTGTACCAGCCTTTTTTCATGTTTATTATATTCCAAACGTTTACAAAACTGGAATGACTTTTATCAACGTTTTAAAATATTGTAATTCGACTCTTATTTTGAAAAGTCTTTCTATCGACAACCGGAAGAGGATGTTTGCTGCACATTTACGCTCTTTCTGTACCTGCGATCTGCGAGTGTCAGTTAGCGGTTAGCACAGGACATTTCGCGACATCTACGTATAAAACACAGCTATGGTAAGTTTTGAAATGCTATATTTTATTACTACATGTGTTATTGTTGACATTTGTAATAGTATAAACATGGGTTTCATTGTCCGTTTGACGAAAATTGTAGTGAGCACACGCGCGCAGCTAGCAGATGTGTAGCAAAATGTCGTCGAAAATACACGAATGTTTGAGTTCTCATGTTTCCTCTTAAATGCACTATAACGGTAGTTTAATTTCGTTGTAACGTTAACTGTTTTGTTAAGATTGTGATTAAAATAAACGCTTTTTAATTTTTAGTTTTATCTGGGTAAGTTAATGTCTGTGTAAGAAGCGTCAAGATTGTTTTGTTTTTGGGGGAGGGTTGGAGTCTCAACAGCTGTTTTGTAGGGGTCTTATGTCAGACTCCAAGTATAAATTCACAAATATTTCTGCTTGCCAGGTCTACTGGTTTGAATATTAGATTATGTTGTAATTAGTTCGTTATTCATGGTTGACTTTTTTACGTCCCGTTCAGTCTCACACGATTCTGCTGGTGCAGCCCACCAAGAGACCAGAAGGCAGGACATATGCAGACTACGAGTCTGTCAATGACTGCATGGAAGGTATGTTTTACCCCCTTTTTCCATTTCAGTAGTACTAATAGTATAACAAGTGCATTACATGCTTTAATACCTGTTTATGTTTTTTCTCTTAATAGGAGTGTGTAAGATGTATGAAGAGCATCTGAAGAGGATGAATCCTAACAGTCCTTCAATCACATACGACATAAGCCAGTTATTTGATTTTGTTGATGATCTTGCTGACCTCAGCTGTCTTGTGTAAGTTTTGCAACTTTTACATCAGGATCTCATGGACTATAATTTAGGAAATGCAAGTTATTATAGTTTGATCAATCTAGCAATTTAAGTTTTTTTTTTTTTTTTTACAGTTACAGGGCAGACACACAAACCTACCAGCCCTACAACAAAGACTGGATCAAAGAAAAGATCTACGTGTTGCTGAGGCGTCAGGCCCAACAGGCAGGGAAATAGGAAGTGGGTGACTTAGATGCAAATGGCCTATTACTGATGCTAGACATTAACTTTATCTGAACTACGCCACATCACAGGACTAAAGCAGCCAGATCTAACGTTAATGTGGTACCGCTTAGTTCAGTTTTTGTTGATTGCATGTCTGTTCAGTCAGTAAATGTTAAACTATTTTGCCTTTTAAATTGCATTTTTGTAACAGAAGTTAGGGACTTGGGATATTTATCAGACATGAGCCTATGATGGGTAAAATTGGGTACAGGATTTATTTTAGGACCCTCTCAATCAATGAAGATGTGTTTTCTTGTGTTTTTTTTTAATGGTTGTTGAACCCAGTAAAGTATACTATTTACACATTGTTGAGTTGTCTCATTACCCATTTCCTGTAAATGGTGGTCCTCAATACCTGTACAAATTTTGTTGACCTTTTCTAGTTTGTGTATGTTTTCAGTGGCTATTAGTAAAAAATAAAAAAAATCTTTACTCTGATGATTGACAATATCAGTGCACTACTTTTTTTTAAAGCATTACAAATTGACTTGATACTTATTTGGCCTATTTTTATTGAACTGTTTTTCTGTTAACATAAAGTATTATGCTACTGTAAGCTTTCACTACATCTTAGTTTGTAATAACTTTAGGTTAAGTTTAACTGTGTGTTTCATTACTGAAAGAAACTCGCATTGTTTTGTTTAGAACCTGCTTATGTGGATGCTTAATTTTCTACCGACTTACAGTAATTAAAGCATACTTTTCTCATGCTGTTTTGTGAAACGGATTAAAATTATTTTGTGAAAACCTGCTAATGTTTATACAGAACATATAACCAATCTGTTGAATCTTTGTACTCTATACAATTTTTAGACTTGTAGAGCCTGTTTCAAAGCAGTGTTTAAATTGATAAAAGACACTTAAATGTTTTTCTGATAAAATTAAGAAAACACGTTACACCGCACTCCTACTATAAAGTAACCCAATACAGTATAGAGAGAGCATTGCTAGACCGTCCTGTTTTTCTGCTACGGGGTCAAATTTACGGAATTCTTTGCCGGTATTTCTGTTTTTCCGGCTTTACCGGTTCAGCAACTTTCATGATCTCTTATTGTTTGTGTGTGGAAAAAATTATCATTGGTTTCTTGACGTTACCCTTGAAAGCTCAAATGAGAGGGAGTCATGAAGCATGTATTAAACAAGTTGTTGTTCCTGTGTCGATTGCAGACCTTGAGTGTATTTCATCATACAAGTGTCAACAATACACATGGCAATTATTTAAAGGCATAGTTCACCAAAAAATGAAAATTCTGTCATCATTTACTCAGCCTCATGTTGTTACAAACCTGTATAAATTTCTTTGTTCTGCTGAACACAAAGGAAGATGCTTGTAATGAAGCAGTAAACCGAAGCACTTCAATAGCAGACAAAAATACTCACACAGAGGGCTTTCCGGGAATGTTATGGGAACGTTACTAGGTACCCTCTTTCCGGGAGCAATCCCAGAAAATGTACGAGACGTGTTTACGTTAAAACAGAAGCAGATTTTCCGGGTAAGTGCTGTGTGAATGAGGTTTATGAAAGTCAATGGTGCTTAAAAATTGTTTGTTTACAAACATTGCTCAAAATATCTTCCTTTGTGTGCAACAGAACAAATAGATTTATACAGGTTTGTAACAACATGAGGGTGAGTAAATAATGCCAGAATTTTCATTTTTGGGTGCACTAGCCTATATCTTTAAACTAGGTGTGACAACCCTACATGTTTATAGGACTAAAGATTTTTACTCTTTCTAGGTTGTGCCATTTAAATTCAAATGTTTCAAGTCTATAATTTTGTGATTGTCATTTACGGTTCATTCTGGACTGATTGATTCCCTCTAGTGGTTAATGTTGTGGACTACAGAACATTATTTTCTATAGTTAAGTGTACATTTCAGAATTGTTATGTCCATAATGGAGAAATTTCATGCCCATATCATTTCTTCCTTATGAATGGGAATACAAAAATGTAAATAAACATTTTGGGCAAGTTTCCCGGACAGGGATTAGACTAATCCTAGACTAATAAATCTAAGAGGTCTCCAAACTGAACACAACTTGCATTGACATATCTTAAAATACATCAGTGCCTTTTGTTTTGCCTCAAAATCCATTCAAGTAATGTTTAATAAGGTATGTTTGTTAAAACTAGTTATATTTCCTTATTAAACTAAGGTCTAGTCCTGGCTTAAACTAATCCCTGTCTGGGATTAGCTGGGAAACCACCCCTAAATGTTCTTTGCATATCATTTCTTAATTTTGTGGGTAACTATTATTCCATTTGGTTTGTGCCTTTTAATTCACAGAATTCCCACAAAGTATATTGTCTTCCAAACACTTTTTATCACATGTATATTTCCTTCATCTTAAATAGAAAACTCGTAAATATTTTTCTGATGTCTGGAATCTATCATCAGGGGTTTAACAAATGCATTCTCTGTGAAGTTTGCAAATGTCACATCCATAACACTGGAATGACTTACATGCATTATATTTTCCACCACATATTCAGGGCCAAACTTTCATTTTTATATGTTTCGTTTTCATAAATTGCCTGTTAATACTCAGAAGGTCTCTGTGACCCAGTACACTTGTGTGTAGCAATAATGTTGCTGGGGAAACCTGACCACACTTCAGTCTATTGTCACATTGTCTCATAGTTATCTTTGGAAAATGGTGTGTAAAAACTACTACAGGTATATACTTACACTCTAAAAATGTCTGGGATATTTTTGACCCATGATAGGTAAATATTGGACAGAACACACCTCTGGGTTAAAATTTATATGCTTTCTACCCAATAAATACAGTAGAAAGCATATTTCATGTAGCCTCTATTGAGGGTTGTCTGCTTATCACAGTATGTGTACACTACTTAACAGGTTGAAAATTTACCTAAAACCTACTTTGGATTTGCGTTCCTAGCTGACAGAAGCTGGAAAATGAACATCCATTGATAAAAGATGGCACAAAGGTTAACCTGCTTATGCCCAGCAGACCTCTTGGTCAGTTTTATTATTATCCATTTAGGGTTTTTCCAGTAGGTAGAACAAGTAAAACATATAAACACAAATTTACCTCTGTAAAGGGATAGTTCACTCAAAAATAAACATTATTTCATATATCATATCTCATTAACTCATGTTGTTACAAATCTGTATAAATGTCTTTGTTCTGATGAACACAAAGGAAGATTTTTTGAGAAATGTTTGTAACCTAACTGTTCGTGGACCCCATTTACTTCCATAGTATTCTTTTTTCCTACCATGGAAGTGAATGGGGTCCAAGAATGGGGTCAAAATATCTTCCACAGTAGGCTACGCGGCGTAACCTTTGTGGGTCGTTTTCGGCCCGCATGTTTTACACCCCTGATTTAGGTCATATTCAGTGGCTCCTCCTCTTTTTAAAACAGCCATTAGCGTTTAGTTTACCTCGCATTGATTGGTCAAAAAATCAGATGAGAAGATGAGGGGCAGAATGATGTCATAAAAATTGTTTGTCTGTTCTGACAGAAAAGAAGGTTAATAGACTGTAAGTTTTGAATTGCTAAATCTTCTAAGTGCCAATTGTGTCAATGTTTTGGAGCACACTAGTTTATCATTAAAGCTAACATATTCATACTAAAAGCAAAAAAAAAAACTGATTTCATGGGGACTTAAATGGCTGAACCCTCTATTTTAAACTAATAAAACTACAGTGTTTCAGCAAATTAACTATGTATTAATTTCAGGTACATAAAATAACAGCATTCTTCCTCCCGACCTATATCAACAATGCTGGTGTTACGAAACAGCGTTTGTCTTCGCTTGTCATTTTGGCGTACTGTGTCTTTAAACTGTGGCGACGGCCCTGCGCCTGCAGCACAGGAAACCCCGTAGCGGCTTTCTGAGGGGACCCAAGATGGCCGAATCTTCACAGTGGGGCTAATAATTACTTTTCTTCAAGACGCTGCTATTTCATGGTGCTCGACGGTCGCGCTGACAATTTAACGTCCCGGAAAGTAAAACGAGCGAGTCTATTTGAATAGTTGAGTCGGAAAATGTTGATCTTTGCGTGAAAAGACTGGCTGGTCCCTACGCGGCCCTTAGCCAGAATATGGCGGAATACTTGGTGAAAATATAGCTTAGCTTATTATGAACGCGCCATTTTATACACGACTCCCCACACATTTTCATTGAACGCGTTCGAGTATAATGATCAAATAACGCTGTCGGTACGTCTTTGGAGTTTATTCGCGTGCGGTTCTCTAATTTCTGGGTTAAAATGGCTCGCGCGAACAGATAGCCGGCTAGCTGAGGTGCTAGCTAAGCTAACCCCGTTTGACTGAATTAGTCGCAGCGTTAGCTTAGCATAACTAGCTAAAAGTAAGGGGACACGGTGAGAAATAAACTGCATTCCTGTTTCTCTTGCATGCTTTTAAGCCAGTTTCTCACATTTTCATCCATTTTAAGGCGGAATAAAGATTTCAGTGGCTTGGTTTAAATATTTCAAAATATTGGGTATGTTGTGGAGAGTTTCGGCTGCAGACAGCAGCTAGCTGCCCATCGCTAGACTGGTAAGAATAATTCAATGCAATAACGTTAGTTGAGTTTACTGAGATAGACACACAACAATATACCCATCAGCTCAGCCACAGGTCGCAAGTAAACGACAAATCGTTTGCGGATCTGTGCACACACCGATCTTAAGGTTAGAAGACAGACTTCGTTGCATTTTGTAAAGTGAGGACTTTGAGTTTTATTAAATCAAGGGCAAACCCCTCGAGAGTTACTTCCAAGGATGACTGACACTCGTAGACGAGTAAAGGTGTATACTCTGAATGAGGACCGCCAGTGGGATGATCGGGGCACGGGACATGTGTCGTCTGCCTACGTGGAGAGGCTGAAAGGCACCTCTCTCTTGGTGCGCGCCGAAAGTGATGGTGGGTTTCAAAACACTACAAAGATAAGGTGCTTTATTCTTCATTCACATTATGAGTAAGGCACATATTTTCTTTTAAACAGGTTCATTGCTGCTGGAGTCAAAGATCAACCCTAATACCGCCTATCAAAAACAGCAGGTTATTATCAGCTTAGTTCAAAATTTTATGCTTTTAAATGGTACAATTTTGAGCATGTTTTATTCTTATATAAAAGCATATAATTGCTTACTGTGAATCTGAACCTGTTTAGTTGTTCGTAGATTACTTCCTTGTTTTCTGTTAATCTCATGTCCTTTCGGTATTTGTTGATGGATTGTTTTTTTACATTCTTTTAAAGGATACATTAATAGTATGGTCTGAGGCTGAAAATTACGACCTGGCCCTCAGCTTCCAGGAAAAGGCTGGCTGTGATGAGATCTGGGAGAAAATATGCCAGGTGATTGTATATCTAATCCTGTTGGTCATACCCGACATGAAATTTTTGAATAATCTGATTTTTGGTCTTTTCTGCAATACTCTTCATTGTATGTCTGTTCTTTTTCTAGGTCCAGGGAAAGGATCCCTCAGTAGACATCACCCAGGAGCTCATAGATGAATCTGAAGAAGAGCGCTTTGATGATATGTCTTCTCCTGGTCTTGAACTCCCACCCTGTGAGCTTTCCCGGCTGGAGGAAGTGGCTGAGCTGGTGGCCTCGTCCTTACCTTCTCCATTACGGCGGGAAAAACTTGCCCTGGCGCTGGAAAACGAGGGTTACATCCGCAAGCTGCTAGAGCTTTTCCGTGTATGTGAGGACCTGGAAAACAGAGAAGGCCTGCATCACCTCTACGACATAATCAAGGGCATTTTCCTCCTTAATCGCACGGCGCTTTTCGAAGTCATGTTCTCTGAAGAATGCATCATGGATGTGATCGGGTGTTTGGAGTTCGACCCGTCGCTGCCCCAACCACGCAGACATCGAGAGTTCCTGACCACAACGGCACGCTTCAAAGAGGTCATTCCCATTTCAGACCCAGAGTTGCGACAGAAGATTCACCAGACGTATCGAGTGCAGTACATTCAGGACATGGTGCTACCCACCCCCTCTGTGTTTGAGGAGAACATGCTCTCCACCCTGCACTCCTTCATCTTCTTCAACAAAGTGGAGATTGTCGGCATGCTGCAGGTGGGTTTTCATACATGGTGAGATCAGTCAGTCCCTCCAGTTTTTTGCGATCGCGTAACACAATCAACAAAATGTTGCGTTATTTGCGATCCTTCATATTTCGTTATTTCACTGCAAAATAATTACAAAAACTAAAAAAGGTCTCATAATGTTTTTATAAAATGATCAAATATTGTGTCATCATCATACAGACTAGACAGCCTGGTGAACATTTCTTACTTTAGTTTACTAGCGCACATAAACAATCTCTCTCTCCAGCATGCTACACCCCACAATTAACAGTCAATCACAATCTCCTGTGCACATGAGGACCGACCTGTTTTGCACTTGAACGGTCACATAGACGCATAATAACACACAAGTATACACACATTTTAGGGAAACAGTAGTTTTAGACTTGGTTTCTAAAACTTGGTTTAGACTGGCTATTGTGCTTTACTGTAGGTCAGTCAATTTTAAACTTTTTAAAGAGATTACGGCTCGCACCTCTCTTATTGTTGGTGAAAAGGATTAATTAATGTTCTTATTAATATCAAACATTTTTTAAACATTTATGCAGCTGAAGTGGTTTATTATAGGGATGCTAAACAATTAATCGCGATTAATCGTTAGCAGAATAAAAGTTTTTGTTTACATCACATGTGTGTAAACTGTGTATAATAAATATGTATATATATAAATATGAACACATTCATATATAATTTTAAGAAAATTATTTTTATATATTAAGTATTTATATTTATATATAATATAAATTATACATAGATATACAAATGTATATACACATGTAAACATTTCTAAAACATATACATGCATGTGTGTACATTTATTTATACAAAGTTATTATACACAGTTCACACACATATATGATGTAAACAAAAACTTTTATTCTGCTAACGATTAATCGCGATTAATCGTTAAGCATCCCTAGTTTATTATTTTAATAACATTTTCCTTAAATCATCCTGGCGACCCAGTTTTTAAAACCACTGCGTTACACTGTCTATGTTAATCAAAATATATCTTTATCTTGGAGTATTTATTTGTCATTTTTATTTTGTTCCTCTGTTCTTATTATATCACTGTTTGCAAATTTTTTTAATGACTTGAGAACTTCTTAATAATAATTTAATATTAGACAATTGGAATACTAAATAGTAGAGGGGGGAAATGAAATTTTCTGCACAAATTTCTGAAAAGTACTGCCGTAAAATCAGTAATTTTTAATTGCAAAAATCACAAAAATAAATATCGAAATCCTGTAGGGACTTCGTAATGAACTAACTACTAATTTAGTACTACCATTAAAATGCTGTTTAGGTGATATAATAATTTCCCAATTCATAGTACATTCCAGTTTTGCTTATCACATACCAGCACGTTCCATTTCAACAAATAAAATGCATCCTAATCTATTGCTGGCAAAAATACAATGGATATGTTCAATAATTTGTGCTGCAACAAACTTGTTTTCGTTATTTGAGCACATCTCTTTGGTTTCAGTGGGATGTCCTTGGTGGTTGAACTTTGGTTGCCTGTTGTAAAGGTCATGAGCCTTTATTGCTTTCACACTGAAAGCTTTACAGTTGTATACAGAAAACATTTTTGCATATGGAGCACCATCTTTATTTTTTAATAACTATTACAGATCAAAACAGTTTGAATGACCATGCAATGTGGCATTCAAATTGTATTTTATATTAATTCTAGCTAATGCATAGAAATGTTGTATATAGTTTTATATACGTGCTTCTTTCTTGCGCTTCTGTGAACCTCTTACAGTGGAAATGTTGTATACTGGGAGTGGAGTTGAAGGGAGGGGGCCTGTTTCCATGGAAACAGCACCTTCATGTTCTTTAGAGCAATATCATGTGATGTCACAAACGCTTTGGCAGGCGTGTTGGATGATTATTTTTCTGGAGTCTCAAACCTTCAGCCAGCATCAGTTCAGTATGCTTATTCTGTCCAACTTTGCAAATAAATGGACATAAAAAAGCAATATGTGCCATGATATTACCGTATCACAGTACTAGCTGTCTGTATTCTGATTGAATAAACAATCTACCATATAGGTAGATACTGCAAGCTGTTTTAGACTAAACAATTAGGTGTACTTTCCCATGACAGTGTATAGCAAACAATCTCTTTAATCTTTTATATTCATGAAAAGTGATGAGGAGAATACAGTAACTGTAACATGTTTAACCTTGGTGCTGACATGCAGTGATCAAATATACATCACCAGGGGTGGTAAAAAAATCTATATTGCAGTATCAACTGTGATATATAATTATTTATATATTCTGCTTGTATTTCAAGACTGACAACAGAAATTTGGAACAGCAGCTGTGCTCAAAAGAGTGTGAAAAATCATCAAATAATTTTTTTTCCTATTAAAAATTATTTTAAGAGACCCTTTTCTTTTCAATGAAACAAACTGACCACTTCAGTCTCACAAGTGAACTGAGTTCTTATTGCATTCACATTGTAACTGATCCTAATTGTGGATTCAGTGGTTGTTTGCCCAATTTAGTTATGATAGAATCACAGTTTTGCACTTAATGTGATTATTGTAGCACTGTTAAATATTTACATAATACATAATTTTATTATAATATTATGTATTCTATTTAATAATAGAATTTTATCATATAGTATTTTTCTTTTTCTTGCATTACTCGTTTTTTCACTATCAACCCTCAATGCTTTGTTATGGTAGAAAAGTAAAGTAGTTCACATTTACAATGTTTTTTTTAATATGCTTTCTTTTTAGGAATGGATCTTGATGGTCCACTAATCAATTTGATTAGTTGTGGTGATCTGTTTGACATGTTTTAGCCGTTAAACAATTTGCAGTGTTGAAGCCTCTTTGGATAATATATCTGTCATTAACGTTATGCCTTTTGCAAAATAATAATCACACTATAGCATATCAGGATTTTGAGCACACTTCCCCAGTCATCATCGTTTTCAGGTAGAGATTAGTTTACAATGGCTTTGTTTACATGCACAAAATTTTGTCAATCCGATTGAAGGTTACGACGATATAGTTTACATGCAACCTAAACATTTTAATCTGATTTAAATGTTTGTTAACATGTACATTATATAGAATCTGAACCGAAAGTGTCCGCAAGCACACAGCCAGGGTTGCCAGATTCGCGTATCAAAACCATCCGAATGGACGTTCAAAACTAGCCCAAAGCATCCCAATGACTATTCACAGCCCAAATACCAATAACTAATCAACAAAATCAATTAATCTTTAGTGATGCACCGATGTATCGGCCGCCGATATTTATTGTCCGATTTTTGATGAATTTTAAACCATCTGCATATCGGCAATAGCACGAGAAAGGCCGATACCGATTATTTATTAATTAACTGCATAAAGAAATCCATTATATGTAAAAAACGAGTTAATGTTGTTAATAAAATAAATGCTGAATAGCAAAAACACCCTTTGAAGGTTGTCATGCTGTCTTATTATATTTGTTTTAGCTTAATTTGTACCTCTCTTATTATGTTGGTCAGTTGAATGTTAATTAGATCAAATCCATGTTCAGTAAAAATAATTTGATGCAGAAATAAACTAGCTTATAGACCAGCTGTATAGTATTGTATACAAGTGTTTAATATCGGCATCGGCCAGAAGTTGTCTGTTTAAATCGGTATCTGCCCAAAAAAATCCTATCGGTGCATCCCTACTAATCTTTAACCCGCAGAAAAAAACCGGTGGAAACCGTTTAAACAGTAGACCAAATCTAAACTCCAAAAAAGCAAAGGGCTTGGCAACGCTACCCTGCGGACAGCATCTCATTATTGTCGAGTTCACGCTTCATCTCTGGATAAAAGTCAAAATTGAGTTGGAGAAAGTTGTTCTTAGGAAGTTTTCAGATATAGGTATCTATATTTATGCATCCGATTTAGAAAATGCTACAATTCACGCATTTACATGCATACTTTTCTTCTGCTGATCGGATTACAGATTGGAGTACATCAATACAATCCAAATTTGCATCCGATTGTCCTCAATCGTATTGAGTAAGGTGTTTACATGAAGACTTTTCAACACGATTGAGTCATCAATACGATTACAAACGTACCTAATGTGTTGCAAATGTCTAAACCCTTTGATGCTCTCTGTGATTTACAGAAATTGAATGTGGATCTGGTGCAGCAAATCTAGGACAATAACATATTTGGTACATTTATTGTTGTGCTTTAAGCAAAACTCTTTAAAGTGTATGGTTCAGCGGAGAGGTTGATTGCTATGAGCATAAAGAAATATTACTTAGCTTTACTTTGAACTCATTGCACCATGACTCATGTAACAAATTTGGTATATGTGGTTCGATAACTAGAACTTACAATTTCTGATTAGTCTGGTTGTTTTCTTGTCTTCAGGATGATGAGAAATTTTTGACTGAGCTCTTTGCGCAGTTAACCGATGAAGCCACAGATGACGACAAACGTCACGAACTGGTACGAAAACCTCATTATTAATATATGCATCAAGTAATTCCTGTTACTGACGTGTCATTTTGATGTTGTTGTTTTCCAGGTAAATTTCTTGAAGGAGTTTTGTGCATTCTCCCAAACATTACAACCACAGAACAGGGATGCATTCTTCAAAACGCTCTCCAACATGGGAATCCTGCCAGCGCTGGAAGTTATTCTTGTAAGACAGTTTTGCTATTGCATCGAGATGAACAATTTCTAGGGAAGAGATTATCATTTGAAATCTATACTTGTGTCCTTCTTATTGTATTTCAAAAAATTTGAAGTTGCGTAAAGAACAGGTTCTGCAACATACACCTGTGCTGTGTTTACTAACATGCACGTGATTTGGTTGTAAAAGGGCATGGACGATGTACAGGTGCGTGGAGCAGCCACTGATATCTTTTCTTACCTGGTGGAGTACAACCCGTCTATGGTGCGAGAGTTTGTTATGCAGGAGTCTCAACAGAATGATGATGTAAGTTGCACATGCTACAGTAAACATTCAGACTGGACAAGCCATCTGTTAGTCATGCCTGTTTAACTTTTACTGCCTGTTTGTCTTCGTTCACAGGACATTCTGTTGATAAATCTGATCATTGAGCATATGATCTGTGACACGGACCCAGAGTTGGGTGGAGCCGTACAGCTAATGGGGTTGCTCAGGACACTAGTGGACCCGGAAAACATGCTTGCGACTGCTAATGTGAGAAGAACTGTAATTTAAATGTGTATTTGATATGAGGAAAACCACACCGTTAGTTATGTCCATAGGTACAACTCATAAACAAATAGATTGTAATGTTGCAACTGATTCCTTGCAGAAAACCGAGAAGACCGAGTTCTTGAGTTTCTTTTACAAGCATTGCATGCACGTGCTTTCTGCTCCGCTTCTTGCCAACACCACAGAGGACAAACCCAGCAAAGGTAAGATGCAAGAGATGTTTGTGTGCATGTGCATTTGTGTAGACTGGATGTTCATGTAGATTTAAAAAAAATGTTTAGTCTGCAATTGACATTAGAAGAGCTATTTAAAGACTTCATCTCCATTTCTCTCTGTTTCCGCCCTGTCAGACGATTTCCAGACGTGTCAGCTGCTTGCTCTTATCGTCGAGCTCCTCACCTTCTGCGTGGAACATCACACGTATCACATAAAGAACTACATCATTAACAAGGACATCCTGCGCAGAGTCCTGGTGCTCACCGCATCTCAACACGCTTTCCTAGCCTTATGTGAGTATAGACGCACACACATGCTGAATTTAAAGTCAACATGAAAAGCCTTTACCATTTATGTATTTAGCTTATTATTTTTGAAATATTTTGATTGTAAAAAGTTGACAATGATATTTGTTGTGATGTTAAGTGTTAATTTTATTTATTTATAAGGAAATAGATTTTCTTTTTTATGCAGAGAAAGTTTTATGATATTGATGAATCATGAACAAAAAACTGGGTAACACTACAAAAAGGTTGTATTTGTTAACAATAAGTTAATGCATAAGCTATCACGAACTAACAATAAACAATACTTCTACAGCATTAATAATCTTAGTTCATGTTAATTTCAGCATTTACTTATACATTTATAAAATCAAGTGTTGTTACTGTTAACAGTAATTAATACTCAATCAATGGATTAACATGAGTCACAAGAATTAATACATGGTGAAAAACTATATTGTTTATATTAGTTAATGCATTTACTAATGTTTACTAATACAACCTTATTGTAAAGTATTACCACAAACTGACATTTCATTAAAAATAGTGTGATATTTTGGACTTCATATTTTGTTTGCCTGTGTCAATCTTTTTATTTTATCCAAATGAGACTAAAGTAATAGGGGTAAGCAGCGGTTATATAATGTTTATAATAATAGATGTGAATGACTGTAAACTCAAACAGTCAAATGGGTCAAAGTGAAAAGTAAGAGATTATGAAATTTCAGAATTAGAGTTTTAAAATTGCCAATTGTCTTTACAAATGAGGAATAAAATGTACATGTATACACTTATATTTGACATGACTTATTATTTAAAATCTTTATTGGCGGGGCAAGTGAAAACCTGAACCACTGACCAGACCAGGCCAGTATAAAAAAATATTCGCGTTGAGCCCTGACATGCCAAGTGATTCTAAATGTAGTGCCAGCAGCATCAATAATGAAAAATAATGCATTATTTAAAATGGATCTAAGAACTGAGCGCTACCCTGTTGACAGACATCCATTTTGACTGCTAAATCTGTTTGTGTTTCCAATTTCTCTTCTATAGGTGCTTTGCGTTTCATGAGGAAAATCATTGGTCTGAAAGATGAGTTTTATAACAGATACATTATGAGGAACTTCCTGTTTGAGCCAGTGGTCAAAGCTTTCCTAAACAATGGATCCAGATACAACCTCATCAACTCAGCCATCATAGAGATGTTCGAGTACGTCAGAGTGGTGAGTACACTTATACTGATAAATTGCCAAATCAGACATGTTTATGCCTCAGCATTTGCAGATCTGGGAGTGTGCAGTTACATGTTAATAACAAAACACTTAATACATGTAAACATAAATCTTGTGACGCTCCTGAACATACTCTAAGACAGGGGCCTCCAACCTTTTTGTGAGCAAGGGCTATTACAATGGATAAAACGATCTGAAGGGTTACTTTGATATAGCCTATTCAAAACTTTTTTGTTTTACTTGTTGATATTTTTTAGTATTGTTTAAAATGTTAACACATACGTTTTTCAAGCCAAGCTTATATAAAAAATATGTAATAAATATTAAAATTGAGAATTGCTTTGGCGGATACCTCAAAAGACCTGGGGCCTTGTGTATAAAACTGTGCGTAGGATCCTTACTAAAAGTCTACGTACGCACAAAAGCCAAAAATGGCATACACCAAAAATTTTGAAGACTTATAAAACAAAGCAATTTTCCCTTTATAAATCACAGATCACCTGCAAGTGTGTGTACATGAATCATTCTAATATCCCACCTTGCAAGCCATTCTCCCATCAAGTTTGTTTTTTATAAATCACAACCTTTGCGTGGGAACTAGCGTACGCACGTTTCCAGCCCTGTTTTGCACGCTTCATAAATGAGGCCCCTGGTGCCCATGGGCACCATGTTGGAGACCCCTGCTCGAAGATGATCCTGAGCTCATTTAGCTGCCTTACAATAAAGCATCACTTAAGTAAAGTGACAAACCTGCTTGTGTTTTTTGCATCAGCAATGACATCGGTACCTGGTCATTGCACATTGAACCGTATTGGATCTTACCCAGGGCAGCAGGTCAGGCTGTGTGCCTCTACTAAAGCACATACTTTACTTTACCCCACTTATAAAGATTTGAGTGATGGAATAGCACATTGTACACATGGACCAGAGAAACAATGTAATACCTTCCATAAAGCAGTCTCCCTATGTAATCTCAATGGCTCTCTCCCATGTCATTCTGGCCCTTTGGAGTCTCATGCATAGGGGTCTGCTCCAACATTTTTTTTTCAGTGCTGTCTGCACAATGTCTTAGGCGGGTTATTGTCGAAATAAAGAGTTGAGAATTTACATTAAACCCTCCCGCACACATAGCTTGTGTACCCATTTGCCCAGTTGTTCGTAAAATGATTACATATAGCTAGATTAATAATTGTGTTGACTTTTTGTATAATTGTTGCATTTTGTGTGCGCAAAGGAGGACGTGAAATCTCTCACAGCTCATATCATAGAGAACTACTGGAAGGCCCTGGAGGACGTAGACTATGTTCAGACATTTAAGGGACTAAAGCTTCGATATGAACAGCAGAGAGAAAGGCAAGACAACCCTAAACTTGACAGGTAAGAGGTCATTTCAGATCAGTGTTGACATGGATCAAGTATTAATAATTTTTGCATTGAATTGTTACTTTCAAATGCATTTGCATATTGATTAATAAATCAAACATTGCTTGTAATTCTCCCCAGCATGCGGTCAATTCTGAGAAATCACCGTTTTCGTCGGGACGCACGCACACTTGAAGATGAGGAGGAGATGTGGTTTAACACGGATGAGGAGGACTTGGAGGACGGTGAAGCTGTTGTGCCACCCTCAGATAAGATGAAAAGCGATGAGGACCTGATGGATCCCATCAGCAAATTCATGGAGAGAAAGAAACGTATGTGACTACGTATGATTGACCAACTGCTTTGATAAATTAGGAGTTTAGGTTGGAGTGTTCACTTGTTTTTCTCTCTCTCATTCCCTAAGTGAAAGAGTCGGAAGAGAAGGAGGTGTTGACAGGGAAGGCAAGCCTCTCAGGACGCCAGAGCCCCAGTTTTAAACTCTCCTTCTCTAGCTCCCCTAAACCCAGTTTGTCGTCTCCCCCAACCGCATCCCTCCACCCCGGTTCACCTGGTTCGCCAAGCTCGCCCGGGACAGGAGCCCGGAGCTCTCCCCCTACGGCAGCTGTCACCACTAAGGTTAGTCAATAATATTGAGGTACTAGTGTACATTTTAACATCATCACAAGTTTTACAAAACTACCTAATAAAGTGTTTTGATGAATGACACCTGTTTCCCACTGCAGGGAGGTCTGGTGGGTTTGGTGGATTATCCTGATGATGATGAAGAGGACGAGGATGAGGAAGATGCAGACAGTAAAGAAGAAAGTCCTCCTCTGTCCAAGAAATCCAAGCTGAGCTCCTAAAGCACTCCCTCTTCAGTCAGCAAAGCAACGCTCGACGGGAGTTTTGTCCAGAGACTATTGCAGCGCTCAGCCTAGAACTCAAAACTGAAACAAAATGAATGAATACACAAACGAATGGATAAATGAACGAATGCAGCCCCCCGCAGGAGTCCATGGGGCGCTATGTGAGGAACAGAGGAAGGGAGCGCGAGAGAGAAGATTCGGCCACAGAGCGAAAAGGTGAATGTCTCCACGCGGAGTTTGTCCAAGTGCCAATCTGAGAGCGAGAGAGAGAGCGAAAAAAGACTCGCGAAACGGATGGAGAGAGCGAAGATGAAACTGTGGTTTGGACAAAAGGATTTAACAAAAATGAATTTCAACTAAGCTAAATGAACTGGGGGGTGAAAAAGACCTCGCGCACTCAGACTCTCAAAGCTGTTGCCCCACAGAGCGTCCCAGGCTTGGACCAGGACACACTGCCCCCTCTCAGGGAAGGACCTCACATGACCCAATTGGGCCAGCCAATCCACACCCACCACTCACCTTTGCTGACTCCATCTCCATTTCTTTCTCTCCTTCCTCTAGCCCCTTTTCTCTTGCCTTTTTTTTTCTTGATCTTTTTTCCTTTTTTGAGTTTCTAGGGCCAGGCGGGACACTAGGGAGCAAAGAGAGGTCTGTGTCGTCATTGTTTATGATGTCACCGTTGTTCTTGTGGCTCAGCGGAAGTTCTTCCTCTTTCAAAGCCAGCAGTTTCCCCCTTTTCTGATTCAGTTCTTCTCTCCTCCTCATTTTTTTAAACGACACAAGAGACCTGCCTTTAATGTTCAGGATGTTTTCAGCCGCACTTGAACAGGTTTTTAAAACCTCAGTGGGGAGATAATTTTACCCTTTTTTTGCCCTTCAAAACTGCAGATTTTTTTGGAAAATTTGTAAGCCCGTCTTGATTAAAGATTGAGTGGAACTCTAGATGTGATCGGTTTTTGTCATATCTTCATTTTTTTCTTTTACATGAGTGTACTCTTAGTTGTTCGGTATATTTGGGACCATTAAAAGATCTTTGCTGTAGTAGATCTCTCACGGTTGTGCTGGTTCCCTGTATCATGTCAACTGTGCTGATATTTTGTCTTTTGGGATTTCGTCACTGAAATATTTTGATCCTCCTGTCTGCTTAGTCTGAATACATCAGTGGAGAATCTTGCCTCTACTTGACAGAGTCTTGCTAAACAACCTGCACACAATTAAAGATAAGTTTTTATTTTCTGAATTATCATTTGTTTTACTTTGAGTGTTTTCAAGTACAGTTTTATGTATCACAAATCACGAACATGCTATACACATAATCTTAGTTCAAGTAGTTGAGCATGGAGTGCAGGCAAGTGTGCACTAGAGGGCGCACTTCCCCTTTACTTAGCAATAGGTGCACACTTGAAATAAGGACCACAAAGAGAGGCCAAATAATTGGCACCGGTTCAAGAAATTAATTATTTTATTATAAACAAGGAAAACTAGATCTGGAATGCAGGTGGCGTTAAATGATTAGTCAATTTTCTTTAAAAAATCCATTTAATTTACTCACCACCATGTCATCCAAAATGTTGATGTCTTTCTTTGTTCAGTCGAGAAGAAATTATTTTTTTGAGGAAAACATTCCAGGATTTTTCTCATTTTAATGGACTTTAATGGACCTCAACACGTAACAGTTTTAATGCAGTTTATTTCAGTTTCAAAGGACTTCAGTTTCAAAGGACTCCCAAACAAGGCATGAGGGTCTTATCTAGCAAAACGATTATCATTTTTGACAAGAAAAATAAAAAATATGCACTTTTAACTTCTTGTCTATCTTTGGTCCTGTGATGCGCCAGCGTGACCTCACTTAATACGTCATCACGTCAAGAGGTCACGGATGACGTATCGAAACTACGCCCCTGTGTTTACAAGTGTGGAGAAAGAGGACCGTCTCTACGTTGTTGTATGTGGAATGATACTAATTAATGTCTTTGTGTCCGTTTATTGTTTAAAATGGTCCGCAAATGTGCGTTTTATATATGTAACACGTGACCTTTCCCGGCATTGCGCAATTACGTAAGGTCGCGCTGGTGCGCCACAGGACTGGAGATAGACGAGAAGTTGTGGTTTAAAGTGAATATTTTTCTGGTCAAAAATGACAATCGTTTCGGTAGATAAGACCCTTTTGCCTCATTTGGGATCGTTTAGAGCAGTGGTTTTCAATCTTGTCCTAGGGGACCCACTGCCCTGCACATTTTGCATGTCTCCCTTATCTAACACACCTGATTCAGATCATCAGCTCATTAAGGGAGAGATCCATGAACAGAACTGGGTGTGTCAGTTAAGGGAGACATACAAAATGTGCAGAGCTGTGGGTCCCCTAGGACAAGATTGAAAACCACTGGTTTAGAGTCCTTTGAAATTGCAATTTTAAACCGCATTAAAACCATTACGTGTTGGGGTCCATTAAAGTCCATTAAAATAAGAAAAATCCTGGAATGTTTTCCTCAAAAAACATAATTTCTTCTCGACTGAACAAAGAAAGACATCAACATTTTGGATGACATGGTGGTGAGTAAATTATGTTTTTTTTTTTTTTTTAAGAAAATGTACGAATCCTTTCCATAGCGTTTCTATGAGGTGTGACAACCATTTGCACAAACAAAATCATATTTTTAATTAAGATAATCAAATTCACTTACCAAAGTCCTGGTCTGTTTTTAGCTTTAACATTAAATAAAATGTATTGAATACTCTATTAACTTCAATTAGTTGAATGTCCTCTTAAAAAGCAATATGTCTCATCTTTGAGATGATGCCCATTTAAACAACACGCACCTGTTATTGCCCATGCAGTGACCTGGCACACCCCGTAGTGTAAATCAAACAATGCCATGTGCCTTTTAATTAGAAAAGTTACCGTGACCAATCAAACCATACAAACACTCTCAGGGTCCGGCTCATCTTCGTCCCACAGCAGTCAGATGAAGTGCGACTGGCAGTTCCTCAAAGGAGATTTGCTGTGCCAACATCACTGCACGGACTGAAGCGAGTGTCTCCCTCGATGTGTGGGGTGGTCTGCGACTTTATTTATAGAGAGGATTACTGGTCCTTTCCTTTGGCACGCGACGGTGCCAGTGTGCATCAAGCCTGTTAAGATGCCAATGGAGAGATTCTACAGATGTGCCTTTTGATCTGAAACCACCCAGACATTGAATAAAAAAATTTAATAATGCAGCCAATCAAAAATAGGCTGAGTTTAAATGTGATGGTTTAACTGATTTGTTTTCATTCAACCTGGTAAAGTTACATTGATGGTCCAGTTTGGCTTTTGCTGGTCTAGGTGGTCTTCCTGCTGAAAAAAATAGAATTCTAATGGTTTCTATTACAAATACCATTATCAGCTGTTTACCATTAAACCCATTACATTTATTCCAGTAGGATTTAATGGTGTTTTATTGGTTCACATCTGCCACGGTAACATCCAACACGTTACCAGTTAAGACCATTATATTTCCATTAAATACAATTCCCATTAAATCCATTAGATTAGAATATCTATGGTCTCTATTGCTATCAGCAGGGCTATTCAATCTGGTTAACCTAGTCAACAAATATGGTGTTGCTGGTTTCAATCTGACATATTCAACTGACTTGTCCTGATATATTTGATAAAAAAAAGTTTGAGAAAATTTAAGTGTGATCTTTGGTTTCTACATAAAATCATCTTGATGATATATTTAATATATTGAATAAGGTTCATATCAAAGATTAAAATCATACTTTAATGTTCCTAATCTCATTATTAGATAATAAGACTTTATTTACAGGCAGGGACACAAATCTGTGCATTTTACCCCACAGTCTTACGTTCTTGTACTTACTGCACAGCCTATATGCTCCCAGCAGATGGCGGGGATGCCTATACACACACCTTAGCACCAGAAGAAAGGCTTTTGTGACAGATTGTATAATCGTTTAGCCGCGGTAAGGTCTGCCGAGCAGGAAATCCTCAGTGTCTCCCAACGAGGTTGTCAAAACAGCCGCACAATGTGCACTTTCATGTGCACAACTCGACCCTGTCGCCCGCACCAACAATCGCTTGTGTTCCCCGCACAAAGTGGCTACTGTGTAGGCCGGGCGGCCTTCTCTTGGCCCTGTTCGCCGCTGTGGAGGTGATCGAGGGGCATGTTCAGCATAGCGTGTCTGTTTGTGTGATTAATCACCGTGTAAAACTCTAGCGTATCCGTTTGGGAGCGAGGAGCCACGGGCGCCTTTCCGTTTACGCGTCGTGTAACGGTGCCCGGTAGCTGTGTGAAGAGGGCAAAAGTTTGACCATATGGTTGAGATTAAGGCGCTAAAGAAACCGACTGATTCACATGATTGGGATTTGTTTTATTTTGAGTTTTGCTGATTGCTGAATGGAGCTTGGGGTAAACGTCTTATAAGTGATTGATCTTTGGGAATACTCACTAAAGCCTTTGTTCGGTGTGCCACGATCACAAGGTCCTTTATAAACATCCATTCCACATCCACAGTTTTAGTTTTTTCCCGTTTGAGTGTTTTTTTTTTTTTAGCCTGTTCGGTGATGATGTCTTCGTTGATTCTGTGTTTCATCTTTTCTTCTCCTAGGAGGTCATTCGGATATGTCTGGGATAGCATTATATAAGTATGCAGATAGAGTGTATGAATATGAGTAGTATGCAACTTTTGTATTGTGAAAAGTAGCGGGAAACAGAGCCCTTTTTTTAAGATTTGAATGCACATATATCCAGATTATCCCGTTTATACCGTTCATTGCCAAGTAAAAAAAGTTAAAGTTGTTATTGATCATGTAAACTTTCGATTCGGACGGCCAATGTTAGTAACAAAGGTGGTTATTTTATTTTCGTCAATTACGTCTCATTTTGCACGGTTTAAATCCGACGCAGAGATATAAAGCAGGGTGACAGGATTGCATTTCTTTGAATTAATTATATGAATTATAGCCATAATGTTATTAATAATTATACGAAAAATGACAATTTTTTTAAGCTGATAAAAAATGAGAACTATATTGTATTGCGGAAGAGCACTTAGTTTGCAGCAATTTGACCTCCGGTGCATGGTTGCCAGGTTCAAGAAAAATTTCCAGCCCAATACAACTTAAAACCCGCCCAAAAGGAATGAAAACTAGCCCAATTTTTACATTTGTCCAATTACAGTTGAAAACTGCGGGATGATCTCTATTTTCACACACTATTCTGTTCTAATGGTGCGTTCCAGGCAGGTTTTTAAACCCGTGAGTTACGACTTCAAAACCACGACTCACGACCCTATGCGTTCCAGGTAGCCTGTAACTCGTGTTTTTACAACCTTCTACCGGTGAAAGTGCTCTGGAACGGCAGTCAAACCCGTGACTTCCCACCCGTGAACTCGTACTAGATCGATGTACTCCCAGTTCAAAGTCGTGAGTCGTGGTTTTGAAGTCGTGAGTTACGGGTTACAGGTTGCCTGGAACGCAGCATAAATATACAAAAATATTCTACTTTAGTACCCAACTGTACCCAACCATGCCATTTTGAGACAGTATATGAACTCTGCCCTTTTAACATACTATCTCTGTATTTAAAGGAACAGTATGTAAGACATGTATATCAATAAATCATAAAATGGCCCTGTTATGTCACTAGACATTAAGAAATCATTTTCATTTCAAATACTTGTATTACTGACAACAGTGGTCTGGCCAGGATATTGTCATTTAAAAAGTGGAGTTGCAGCCCTCAACTGATGTTTATGTTGTCATTTTGTGTATTGGCCACCAGCTGTGTGATTGCAGTACCAGTTTCAGACACAAGTTTTGTGATTGCAATACCAGTTTTGGCCACAATCCTACATACTGTTCCTTTAAAATGTTTTATTTAACTTGAAAATATCATACAAAGATAGGTTCACATAGTCTGTAAATATCCTCTCATGATAGACGTAACTGTAACACGTTTCTGAAGTGATATTAAGAGCAAAACGCGCCCCTCCACTGACTTTTCCACTGACTTCCTGACTCTGCAGCAGTCCTTGGGTTGACAGGTATTGCTTTTGTTATTAATGCATATTAGGAAAATAAAGAACGTTCATTTTATAAACCTACAGATAAACATTTTTTTGTGGCCGCGGCACATTATAAAACCAATTGTGCGGGAAAACCGCAAACCTGGCAACATTGCTCGGGTGCAGAAGTTTGCTGAGAGGGGATGATGTTAATGTGTGCTGAGGTCGAAGTGCTGCAAACTAAGTGCTCTTCTGCCATACAATATAGTTCTCAATTTTATCTGCTTAAAAAATCACCACGTTTTATGTAAGAGTCTTAAAATCGGGAAAACATGGAAATGTTTGGTGGCTTCTTAATTCATCCTTGTTTGGATCCTAAGGAATGAATGGGGCTAGGCTAAATGCTAACACATTCACAGCGGGCTGTACAAAGATTAAGTGCACGCATTGAAAAAAGATAGGTATGTATTAATTCATCTAAGTTGAGGTAAGAACATAGTAAAATATTTAAAAAAGTGGTGTTTTCCTTTAAAAAATGGGGATCAAACTGACTGGAACTACCTTGCGATTTAACTTTTTTGTTGCAAACCTTAGAACCAATCAGAATCGAGCATTCAGACAAACCAGTTTAATTAAGAAGATTTAAATTAACCTAATGTTCTTGATAGTAAGTATAACCTACATATCTTTAAATGTTTTTTGGCAGCAGCTTTAGGGTTTTATTGTTAAAAAGCACTATTCAATTTTTATATACTTTTCTAATAATTATATAAATTGTGTTTGTACTATTTTCTTACAGATTCATTGACTGAATGCTGGATCATGGTGAGTCTATGGGCTTTTGCAGTGTCAGTCTGGGTGGCATCTGTGTAAAGGGTCATGACTGTTGCTCTCTCTCTCCCTGCAGGTTCTGTTGCCTGGGCGAGAGATAAGAGAAGCGTGTCAATCTGTGCTGCTGGTTAGCGCTGTACGGCTGTCTTGAATCTCTTTCACTCATTCACTGTGCTGTTAATAGCCTGGGGCTATGGGCAAGAGATAAGAGAAGTGTGTCAAACTGTACCACTGTTAGTACTGTTATGCTCTTTACTGCTTTTCTTATTTTGCGGTTGAAAGTGGCTGGATTAGCTGGTGACAAACCCCAGACCAGCGTTCTCTCATTGGCATATGGGGCATGCCGTCACGTAAGACCTTTGAAATTCCTCCACATCTGAGTTTGCAGAAAAGCAACCTTGACAAAAACCTTGTCAGTGACCACACGTTTGATTTACACCTACCAGCAGATGCAAAAAAGCCCACATGCTTCCTCTTTGTGCCCACAGCTCTTTGTGTACTGCCCAGAGCCAAATTGGATTGGTTTGGAAAAAAGATCAATTAAAGCCTAATTGCATAATGTCTCAAGCATCTGAAAAAGGGATATAAAACATATTTTTGCAGGTCTCTATGTATAAAAGCATCTATATTTTCTCTCTCTCTCTCTCTCTCTCTCTCTCTCTCTCTCTCTCTCTCTCCCTCTCTCTCTCTCTCTCCCCCCTCATTTTAAAAACCCTTTTGAGTGCATCATGAAAACAACAGCATTAAAGACCAGTGTTTCTCTCTGAGCTCTCATATCTGTCTCATAAGCCTTAATACACACACACTGATGTCTAAAACAGGCTGTTGCCATTGCTTTAAGGTTTTTCAATCACTGATTGCATTGGGGAAATTGATGCCAGTGATCAGTGGATAAATTATTTTGAGCTAAAGCAAATACATGAGTGAAGATGTAGGACTTGAATTCACTTAAACATTAATAAATATATATATATATATATATAATGCCAAATCTGCATTTGTACATCATTTAAACTTGTTAACATTAAAATTTTAAATATAGTTGGCACAATGTCACTTGTTTGAAATGTTTGTCTACATTGTTCATTTTAATGTTAGTAAGTTATTTTAAGCTTGTTAGCATCATATTTTTTGGTAGAAGATGCTCTGTAGCAGTGTTTCTTAACCAGGGGTTGGAGAAACTCAAGGTTGCCAGACGTGTAACAAAAGCAGCCTTGGTCAATCAAAACTTGCTCAAATATGACCCTAGCCTAAATCCAAAACTTCAATAACTGAAACACATATGTACACTCTGTTATGCGCACACACTATTTCTTTTTGAAAATTACTAGTAAAGATAAACACATTGTTTTTATAAATGATCACCTTATAAACAAAATCGCTCCACCTTCAACACGTAGGATTATTCCGTGGCTTGGCAATCCTGCAACTAGAGGGCCTCAAACAAATGTATTAAAAATAAGACAAAACAGGTATTAAAATAAGGTAAAACTGCTAAATATCAAGATGTCTTTGTGTTTGTTTATTTTTATAAGGACTATAATTTTTTTTAGTTAGGTCAGGCTCTACAATATTTTTTTTGTTAGAAATTGCGAGTGGATTGCCTTACATATTGTTGCAGACCATGAGTGGTCCTGGAAGTCAAAATAGTAAAACTATCGTAAAAAGTCTATTTACAGGGTTCCCACGGGTCCTTAAAATTCTTGAAAGTTTGTGAATCTGGGGAAAAAATTCAAGGCCCTGGGAAGTTTTTGAAAATATACGCACATAGATACAGGTCACTGAAAGTGCATAATTCTATTTTATGCAAGAAGTTTTCTGGAAAAAAATTCATATTATTCCCTGTGTAGTGTAGGATAATATCAAAAAACATTTCTAGACTTTTTAAGCACCCGTGCTAAACTGTTCGCTTTAAATGCTTATATCTTCTGTATGCGAATGTTTATTCATACCAAAATGCAAAGTTGTGTTTGATAAATGAAAATATCTCGGGTTATGTATGTAACTGTTGTTTCCTGAGAAGGGAACCAGACGCTGCGTCTCACTTACCATACTTCCTGCGTCCCTGTAACGCCATCTTCGGCAATATTTCAGATAGTGATATACTTCCTGGCTCCCGTGTCACCCTATCTCTGTCGTTAAGCCTCACCATTGGTTGAATTTGATATACACACCCCTGGAGGCGTCCCTAAAGTGTCACAGCAGTGACGCAGCGTGAGTTCCCTCAAAAGTGAAAGCAACGATGTATCTTAAAAGGTAACACGATGTAACCTTGCTCTCACTTGAAATGTGTCCTCACATTTAGTCCTTGAATTTGAGGGTATTGGACCTGGAAAGTTTTTGAAAGGTTGAAATTTGAAGTTAACTAAGGCGTGGGAACCCTGTATTTAGTATTGCATTGCAAGGTGAAATAGATTTTAAAGGGGGGCTCTAAAGCTATTTCATGCATTTATGACTTATTAACCTTGTTTAAGAGCTGGATTCCTCATGCTAAACATAGGCAAAATGTAATTTTACACAGCGCAAGAGTTACACAGTGAATACACAGCGCAAGAGTTCGTACAAGTTTCTGAAAGTTTTTTCGAAACATGAAAGATTCATACATAACAATTTTATAGGCAATTTCAGTGCAGAAAGTACGGTGGAAGTCCATATATGGGCACTTTCACCAGATTATCACACGCGCACACCAACCAAGAGCGGACACAAAATCAACGTCGCCAAAGAAGTGTGTTGTTGTTTGTGAGGAAAATTAAAGCTTGTTCAGCTTTCCAATAAACCCATCCTTATGGAAACAATGGATATAGTTTAATTATCCAGGGTAGCAGCAGAGTTGTGCCAGTGTATTTGTTTAATGCTGGATTTCATTTAAATGGGGCGGTCTCAGGCAGAAAGTAAAACTGCATCAAATGTCTGTGTTTTGTTGGCAATCGGCGCATAAGTGCATATAATGTAAATGACACGAACATATAGCGAATTATTAAGTTATTCAGAGATAGTGGGATAATATTTTTTGTGTGTTGCTTGCTCATGATTTGGTCCGCCCGTGGCTTGCCTCCAGGAGCTCGGGTTTATTTTGAAAGAATTGGTAGAGCTCATCTGTCTTTTATAAATCTGATTAAACTCCTTGGATATATGAAAAATCTAATACTACTCTATAAGATTAACATCAGAAACAGCTTATGTTATGTGAGCTTTAAGTAACTAATGTAAAAACTTGCAAAACCAAGAAAGGACTTGTGATTTTTCTCAGTAGCAGTATACTCTACAATACCTTGCTTTGTTTTCTTTGTTTTTGCACATAAGTTAAATCTGCATGACTCTTTACAGGTTATTTCGGAAACCGTGCGTGTGGATTTATGTATGTCTCTGTGTGCGAGGGAGAGAACAGAGTCATCTCTGTTAAAGTAAATCAGGGCCGTAGAGATCGCTCTCCTGCTGTCCATAAAGCCAACCGCTCAGACTGTAAAATGGTCTTTCATGAGATGACACAGGAAACACTCCCCAGCTGAGGCTTAGCCATTCCCCACCGACCACAAATCACAGTGGACCATTCGACTTCTCTATCAAACCCTCTCTGGGTCAGAACCGGTACAGTTAACAGCTGCTTTTGAATTTAGAGGTTAGGTAATATATTCACAGATTTTATGGCTGGTTTAAGAACAGTGATTTGTCGAAACGCAATTGTCTACCGTCTCCGCCGGTGGTCACATGCTGATGGCAGATCAGTGTGGTCTCCGAGGAAGAGCAATCTATTGTGTGGGTCTGCTTCAGTCCATGTGTTTCAAAGACTGTCAGGCCTTCACACGCTAATCAAAAACATGTTTAATCGCAGTCTGTTACTATGACCTGAGGCAATAACATGTTGAGAAGCATAAAAGACTTTTTCATCAGCTTTATTTGCCTTCTGTAAAAGTGACAGTTGCTCCTAACCATGATCTTTTTTCAGGTGGATATCTCTTGGCTTTTTTTGATACAGAACGTTTTGAAAAGCAGCTGCAGCTGTTATAAGGTATTGTTTATTTTGTTTGATTTATTTCTGGTATGTTCCTTTTTGCTTTGAAGAATCATTTCCGTCCTTTTTCATAAAACATCACACATCACCTACAGGATAACTCGGCAGAAATAAATTTGCCTTTCATTTATGACTTATTCAGGCTTCAAACAAAATACATCATAAAAAATAAAACAAGGATATGTTCATACCAGACTGATCTCACGGAAAGTCATGTTGTAGTTGATTCATTAATTTTTGTCCATGGCACAAAATTCCGCTTTTTTGTGCCTTGAGCACAAATATCTTTGTCGTGTCACTCGCACAAATTTCTATAAATAGATTTTCGTGTCCTGTGCACAACTTTCTTTTTTGTTTCATTTTATGTATTGTTTTCACTGTAAAAGTAATTTGTTGACTTTACTTAAAAAAACGTAGGAAACTGATTGCCTCAAAATTTTAAAGTAAAGTTTACAATCAATTTTTAAGTTGTTGTAGCTGAAAAGAAACGTGTTAGGACAACTCATATCATGGTAGTACACTTGAGTACAGTTAACGCAAAATCATTAGTTATTATGACAAAAAAATGTTAGTCCAGACAACCCATGTCATGGTAGTACAGTGAACTCAAAAATCATTAGCTCCTTTCACTAAGGAAATATCAGTTCAGACAACCGAACCGAGTTATGTTCAGTTAGCAGTACTCATTAAGGCAAGTTATCCTTACAATGCTAAGTGTTCGCAATACTAAGGAAATCTTAGGAAACCGATTGCCTTACAATATTTAAGTAAACTTTACCCAAAAGTTTAAAGTTATTGAAACAAAGAGAGGCAACAGTTTGAAAGAATCACTGAAACACTTTATTTGATCGAAACAGATCATCCTGCACATCCAATACAAAAGGCTCAACAAAAGCCTACTGTATGAAGGCTGTAAACACTTTCAAATATTGAAACACCTCCATATATTTTTTTCCTATTTTCTTACCATTGTCGCTTTGGGTTGAGGTTAGAATCACTTTCTGTTACATTTTTAGACATCCTAACCCTATATCCCCAACTCCAGGCGAGACTACTTTTAAAAGCGGAAGAAAACCATGTAGAAACCAATACATAAAAGAACAACCTAACCCAAATCCCAAATCTAAACCCAACCCCAAGCGACAATGATTTAAAAATAGGGGGAAAAAATGAGAAAACAATACATAAAATGAACGAAAGAGAAAGTCGTGCAAGAGATGTGAGAAACTTTTAATAAAAATTTGTGTGTGTGACATGAAAAAGACATTTGTGCTGAATGCATGAAAAAAGCTGAATTTTGTGCCATGAACACAAATAAATTTATTTTATTTTTCGTGACTATAACATGACTTTCCGTGAGATCATTTTGCTTAATAGCATGCAGTGTTGGGGAAAGTTACTTTTAAAAGTAATGCATTACAATATTAAGTTATTCCTCAAAGAAGTAACTAATTGCGTTACTTCATTACTTTTCATGGAAAATAATGCTCACGTTAATATTTTGCGTTACTTTTTCTTACCTTGCAGGTGTTTTTGCATAGAAAATCTGCATTAAAAAATAGCATATTTCCAAAAATATGAAGCTCTGGTCTGCCATCTCCATTTCTGACTAAAACTGTTCACGCATAGAGTGTGTAATTCTACGTTAATACGTTCAGTTTAATACAGTACATGTTTTTTTTTACATCAAATTAATTAAACTGAAAAGTAACTCGCATTACTTTTTTTTAAAAAGTAACTCAAGTATTAATGTGTACTTTTATAAAGTAATGCGTTACTTTACTCGTTACTTCAGAAAAGTAATATTATCATGTAAAGCAAGTTACTTGTAATGCGTTACCCCCAACACTGATAGCATCTGATAGCATTTATGTTCAATTAAAGCTTAAAAATTCCCTCATTGTTTACTCACCTTAATGCTGTTTTAAATCTATATAACCTTGTGTGTAAGTGCTATATCTTGTCCATAAGAACGAGTTAGAACGAAACACACAATGGGGTGGTTTCCCGGACAGGGTTTATCCCAGTTTAAAATGCATATTTGAGCTGCCTTAATTCAAAAACACTTTGCATTGACATATCTTAACATATATCAGTGCTGTTGTTTTGTCTCAAGATGCACACCCGTAATGTTTTTTGTGAGGTTTGTTTGTAAAAACTACTTAATGTCCTAATATAACTAAGGCCTAGTCCTGGATTCATCCAAACCCGGTCTGGGAACAACAAGCAGCATCTCCTGGTCGCTTCACTCTTTTAAGAAGTTTTTTTTTGCTCAACTTTGCCAAACTCTGCAAGCAATTTTGCATTTCAAAGAAATCTAATAGCCATCCAAACACAGCCTAGACATCTAGGCTAAAACAAGGCAAAATTTGGGCTGTCATTGAAAATTTTATAGACGTCTAACCATAGCCCAAAAAATTATGAAATAAATAAATAAAACCAAACACATTACTGTTGACTTTGCTTCCATGATGAAATATCATACATCTCACAAGTTACTTTGGCAAGAACAAAAAAATGTCAAATTCAAGTTTATTTTGGCTTTATTTGGGTTACTCATAACTAGACTACATGGGGTCTGTAGATGTGAAATGTCGGCTATTGCTGCTGTGATTTTACATGGTTTTTCTTAGTTTCCCAGTGTGGCCTATAAAGCAGGTGAGACAGTTAACAGATCTTGGGTTGGAAGCGCTCTGCTGCTTTACAACACACCTATGACTGAATATTTCCTTTATACATTCCTTTATGAATCAGTGAATGTGGTACACATCTCTAAAGAGCTTTTCACACTGTACTTAACCCTTCGTTCTAAACCCCGATTTTAACCCTAGGTTAATGAGCCCTGAAATTAACCTAGGGTTATGAAACCCTGCTCCAAAGCAGAGTTACCCCTGCTTTTGCGGGGTTAGAGTGTTGTGACTGAATCCTAAGCAAAACAGATAGCCAATCAGAAACTAAAGAGCATGTACCTCATATTACTCAATCTGTGTACTAAAAAACACCCAAATTGGAGTAAAAATAAAAAAGGAGGCTGAGAGATTTCCTTACAAGCACAAGACAATCGGTTATTTAAAGTGTCAGCACGTTATTTTAATTTAGTCAGTTTGACATCGCTTTTTATCCAATCATGACTGTTTACACTGCAAATATGCAAATTTAAACATTAACCTAGGGTTTTGAAATTCACAGTTTGAAACATGAGATTATGAATGCCCAGGGTTATCTCTTCTGAAAAGCCCTTGAGTGTGATTCATATCAGCTGATATGACTTTTGTGTGCCGACATAATTTTGTTTTACACTTACTCTTGACAGCTTACACAGACTTTCTGGACTAAGATGGAGGCTTGTTTGTATTTACAGATTGGTTTGCATTTACAGATTAATAATTGATTGGCTCAGGGCAGAATGTAAAATTTGAGGTTTGTTAAATAGTGTATATGCAACAATTTCAAACATGACATCAAAGCATTACATGTAAAATTTAGCAAGCGCTGTCCAGTTCTAATCTACATTTGTTTTCACTTTTTATATTTTTACATCAATGGTCTCAAAACGATTCAAGGAAGGAGTCAAGAATGTAACCGCAAGTGCTTCCTTCATGGAAGTTTAAGGTAAGCATTAGGATACATTGTAAAGTTATACCGGGTGTACTGTACAGCCCTTTAAAAATACAAAACCAAAAATTTTCTTGAAGAGTGCACAATAAGGAAATGAAACTCAAAACATTGTACTTAAATGTTTTCCTTGCTGCTGCTTGTGCATTATATAAATTCAATTGAATTTAAATGAATATAATTAAACAACACACTGTTTCTGCCCCACTCTGCTTTTTAACCAATTAAACACCGTTTGGATCAGATTAAAACATCAATAATGAGCGATGAGCTGTTTTCACATAAGCGCCACTAACTGTGCCATTTGATGCACAGTTCAATGACTGGATTAACCAGAAGTCCATGCCCACTTCTTTAGGTGAAAGGTTACTGGTATTATGAGACCTCCCTGGAACCTTCTGGAACAGGAATGTCACCGACCACAAAAGACTGCTTGGCCAAACTGATCAATGATATCCAAATGCAATCCGTTAAGGTCAGGGTTGAGGTCTAGAAAAATGATGCCTAGTGGATCCGGGTCAGAGGTCACCGTGAGGCCGCATGCTCTGTGCTCGGTCATGGGTGACAGTTTGAGAGTCACGTTTCACTGTTT
The DNA here is from genome assembly GCF_030506205.2 of Paramisgurnus dabryanus. Taxonomy (NCBI): domain Eukaryota; kingdom Metazoa; phylum Chordata; class Actinopteri; order Cypriniformes; family Cobitidae; genus Paramisgurnus; species Paramisgurnus dabryanus. The sequence goes on from NC_133348.1 coordinate 14,020,814, forward strand.
GGTGACATTCCAAAAAATCTGCTTGCTTGTGTCACACAAAGCTTTAAAACGGGAGGTGTGACGTACGAGATGTATTTGGACGTTCTGTTTGTCTAAAGAGTGACCTGATACTTTCCAAAGAGCAGAGGGGTTCTGCCGTTGAAAGGAAAAGTGAAGAAAATCAGACTGGTTTTGTCTGGAATGATCAAGTGTTTTGTTGAAAGATCAACAGACGGATTCAGACACATATTTGCCGCTATTTACATTCTTCCACAAAAAGCTATGCAGAATGTATGCAGGGAAAAATACAGTATATGATTAATAAGTGATGCAAGTTGTGGCAGCAAGTGTAGTTGTTTAGTAGTGCAAAAAAAATAAACACTGTTAATTCTGTTATTCTGATAAGATCTTGTTATTTTCCTAATAGAATGCTGTTTGTGTAGTGTGTAGGTGCTGTATTACTGTAGCAGGTGGTGATCGGTAAGGCCAGACAGATGTCCTCTGGCCTGTGGAGGTCAAAGTGAACAGACCGAGCTCCAACCTCCAGCGTGCTGAGAAGGCGAAATTCTAGCAGAGTCTCTATCCTCATTGATCGGCCACACTTTAGAAGGCATTAGGTTACACACACACAAACAGACACACACACGTAACAGCATGCTCTAATAAAATCAGTCTGTTGTGTATATGTCTCACACAGATACCAAAGTGGATTTAAAAGCCTGCTAATGTATCATCAACATCTATCAGCTGCTTCAATCTCAGCACATTGAAATTTAAATGTGAATGTGATGATGTGGGAAAGGGGAAGCCATAGGGGAAATACATTAAAAAGTGAGCGTCTATCTAAACATTATGATTAGAGAGAGAGAGAAAAAGAGAGAGTAGGGGAATGTGCAGAACAGCATACTGCCATACTATTCATACTTTTTGGCAGCATGCTGTCTGTGTACTTTGCAAAGTATGAATACCTAAACTCTAAAAAAATGCTGGGTTATTTTCAACACACTGGGTTGTAATTTACCTTATGCTGGGTTGTTTCAACCTATTGTTGAGTTTAAAGCTCAGTGCATGAGATATTGTGTTCCAGAATGCAACATAGGCCTACTCAAGATCTCCATTTTCGGCCTGTGCAGTGCGTCCAGAATTGTGTAATAATAATACATACTTAATTAAATTACATATTGATTAAATTTGGCCATCTTCTTAGCTCCAGTGTTTTATGGGATGGAAAAGTATCAATCTGATGAAATCTCATTGGATGCAGTATCATCTGGGTATTTTTCACATATGCTGTGTCGGAAACCGCCTACTTCCATACTATATAGTAGGTGAAAAGCAGTAGGTGAGGCAAGTAGTATGTCCAAATACATAGTATTCCAAAAAAAGTATGCGAAAAGTACCTGGATGACCTACTACTTCCGGTTAGATTTCGAAGCGTGCATACTATGGACACTTCACTATCCCATGATGCCCCAGGAGTGGAGTTATGCAACGAAGAAGAAAGGCAAAAGCAGCCATAGATTTATACACTAGATGTCGCCTTGGGGTTCATGTAGACTCTCGCGCCCCATTCAGACAGCCAACGACAAGCAGTAGCAGAGCGACGCAATCTCATTCATTTCAATGGAAACCTGGCGACTTCCGGCGACACGAGCGAAAGTGACCGTTGGCGACCGTATGGGCGTGTCCAGCGACGCGAGAAAGTTAAGAAAAATTTAACTTTATGCAAATGTCGAGCGACTTTCGGGAGCGACTACCAATGAGAACAAAGCAGTGGAGTTCACGTCATCCTTCTCTCGTCAGTTACTGGCGTGGATGGTACTCATTTGTTTATGACAAGCAGATTTAGAAACACCTCATTGAAAGAGACGGGCGACACACAGCGATAACGTCACTGGCTGTCTGAAGAAGGGGTCGGTCTCGTGGCCTTAAATTGCGCATGCTTGCTTAGTCTACAAATCCGTAGGGTGTCCCATCTGTCATTTTTACTCTTCGAAGTGTGCTCATCAGCGCCCCCTTTGCCCCCTTGATGCAGTCTTCGGCAAAGCCCGCACTGTAGCAGGCTTCGCGCAAGTCCTTGCGAAAGAGCAAGCAGACCAATCAGACGACGGAAGGGAGGCATGACACTCGAGTCTGTCCCAAAATATGCCTCCGTTGTACCCACGTTGACTCGCATCAAGGGTCCCTATGGTCTGCACTGCATGATGTAATCAAAGTGTGGACTCTGAGGAGGACCACAAGTCTGGAGTGTGACATTTGGGACAGGGCCGGAACCTACTGAACAGTATGCGGTTTCGGACGCAGCCAGACTGTTTTATGCATACTTGGAAATAGTACTAATTTTGCACACTGATTTTTGCATACTATAAAGTATGGAAGTACTGTATGTGATTTCCAATGCAGGGACATGTTTACATAAATTAAAATTACACGTTAAGTATACATCATTATTTATTTTCTCATAGTTCTCATCGGTTACTTCAACATGCAATGTAATAAGATCGAGTGTTTGATAAATGTTTGAGTTCCTCTCATCTTATTTTTATTGCAGAGACAGTATGCACTACTTTTTGATTTGTAACACAACCGGTGTTTGTTTTACTCCGTTGCACAGCTCGGTCACACAATCTCTGCTATAGAGAAAGTAATAAATATCTCTTGTGGAAGATAAAGAGAGAGATGATTGCCATCAGATGTGCCATATGTGTGAGTTTGCCGCAGTACGTACAGAGCCGAGAGAGGATGAAGGAATTGAACCTTTCCACACTTGTTCTTTTCATCCCTTTATTCTCGAAGGAAGAGGCACATGTATATTTTTGGGGGGCGGCGAGTGGTGTGTTTTCTCTCAGTAGGGATAATGCTAGTCATTAATCATCGCGTCCGGCGCTGAAACAGCCTCCCGCTTGAAATGTCACCGGGAACCGCTGCGCTCAGCGCCCGCTACCGTTCACCCGCTCCGTTAACCGTTTGCTACGGCGGGGCCTCCCGCTGGTTCACACGCCTGGAGCTGAGCCAACCGACCGGGATATTTTTAATTTCACTTCCCCTTACCTCAACGCCCAGGAATGTTAACCCATATACACGGCGTCTGCTCGCCATTACTTTTATTTGAAATTCAGATCTATATTTGCTCATCAGAAACACATGCGACGGTAAGAATACACACAAGACCAACACACACTCTCTCACAATGAGAAACATCTTGCTGTCTACAATTTAGGTTCTCAGTTAAATTGCCCCGAAGCAATATGTGTGTCGCAGGAAATACATGCCCATATATTTAAAGCTTGTTTTTATTATCCAGGTTTTTTGATCTAAGTGGACATACACGAACTCTAACAAGGAGGCCTGTGATATGAGGATATGTTTGGACCACAACCAAAAAGATTTCACCTCACAAAAGGCTGAGAACCCGGTCAGTATCATTCAAGCTTTTACAAAAGCACAACCTATTAAAGAGCACCTATTTCATTGCTAAAAACGACATTATTTTGTGTATTTGGTATTATACAGCGTCTTTGCGTAGTTTATGCTTAAAAAGCACAATATTTTCCACATACCGTACATTTTTGTTTCACCAGATATCCTGCCTTCCTCAAATGCTTTGATTTTGTACAAAACTCTTTAATCTGAAAAGATCTGTGTCCCTGATTGGCCAGCTAATCTGTACGTTGTGATTGGCCTGAATACCTCTGACATCAGCCGGAAATGTGACGCACATTTGAAAGATTTGCTCACAATGCAATGCTGACAGGAGTTAATTTACAGGCTGTGAGTCAAAGCGGGAGGAATTATGATAATGTCCGTCGTGTCCACGTCAACAGGCCCAGGAAGTAAACCGGTGCCTACAATCCATGTGTTTGTTGTAGTCCAAGAAAAGAGATTCACAATGGAAATGATAACTCGCGTCATCGTTTACCTTGGGGGTTTGTACCTTTTGAATATGGTTAACATGTACTAACACACACTTACACACCAAAGGAAATGTTAATTGTGAATCAGACCATAGTTGCTTTTTAACAGTAAATCTATATTTATATTTATATATATGTTTATATTTATATGTTGCTTTCGCGCACATCGTGATGTAATTGACGACTTTGGTTAATTTGTGCACAATTAATGTTGCTTTTACGTGGCTATGGTAGGGTGCACACCAAAGTGTTTACGTCGGCGGCCGGCGTATGTTTTCAGTTGTTTCCAATGGAAGCGCTGCACTTTTCAAAAACTCCAGCAGCTGGCAGGTTTTGTCCACGCTGAGCGCTGGCACTCTGCGTTTTTTCTGAGCTCAGTGAGCATTGAGAGTTGAAAAAATATTCAACTTTGGGTGAAAAGCTCAGCTTGTCAATGTCACTTCTCACTTGGTCGTCCAATCACAGTGGAGGAGGGGTGGGACAAATATCACAACAACCAACCAGCACATCATTTAACAACTGATAAAGCAGAAGTAGCAACCAAAGCGCACAGCTGAAAAAATCTGGCAAGCACCTACAGTCGGCGTCTGCCTGGCGTTTTAGCCGCATATAAATGTTTTGGTGTACATGCCCCCTTACATTTGTTTTGACTTTGTTGTGATTGTGTCTATGAACTATGAACTTATGAACCTGTATGACTTTGAATCTGTTGTCTTCCATGAGTCCTAATTCTTTACGACAACAAAACATTCGAAGGAAACAAACCTGCAAATACCACTAGTCACAGAAGTCACCATGAAACCGAAATGGCGAAGCTTTTATATTCCCCGTAGTGAGGTATATCCAAGTGAAACGGCTTTTGAAATGAAAAAAGGTAGGCTGGACTTGAATTAGTGCATCGAGAACTAATAGGACCGCTTAAGGTTGGGTGCTGTTGCGGGACCCCGCCTACCTGCCATATGACCGGATGTAAAGAGACATTAGTTGTGTTCGACTTCATGTGGAGCTGCGCGGACTGATCGGCGGCTGACTTGAAGCAGTGCATGCTGGATAGAAATTTTGTCAGACTTGAGCTGTGCTGAAGGCATGTGACTGTGACGTATGGTTTTAAAGTACTGGCGAGAGACCTTCCAGAGCGGCTGCACAGTTCTGATGATGACATAGCTCTTCGTGATTGGCGCCTCACTGATGACAACGATCATGTGCGTTTCATATTTAATCCAACCTTTAGTTCCACTAATAAACATATATATAAATTATATATAAAAAAGTTTTTATAACAGGTAAAACTCGTTAATATATTTTGTCATGTAATAAAATAAAAATAAAAAGAAGCGAAAGACCAAACTCTATTGGTATTTTAATAATGCAGGCTTATGTTTCCCGTTATTTCGGGCATACAGTATAAGCAGCAATACATATAAATTAATAAATATAAATTGAAAAAATTCAATATAAAGTGTTTCTGGTTGCAACTCTTTATTAGAAGATTTGTTTTTGACAAATTCACCATCTAAATCACTTAATAATTCACAATAAAAAAGGAAACAGCGGCTGTCCGACTTGATGGCTCCGTCTTCAGCTCCTCCCTCGACTGCAAGCGGCAAACCTCGCCGATTGTTCTGTGCATCTTCGCATAAACTTAAACACACCTATTGTTTCCTGGATGGAATGAGATTTGCATTTTTGATTAAAGATTATAAGGGCACATGTTTTTTTTAATAATGAAGCTCGCAGAAGTAATTTGTAAAAAAAACACCACAATATTCCAAAGCAAATTACAGTTTTTTCATTTCAATTTCATTGCGACTTTAATATCGTAGTTATTTCTAGTAGACATCAAAGAGATTTAATAAATGTGTCTCAGATGTTTTTTTCTAAAATAAAAAAAAAAAATCTCACAGATGTTTCTGAAGAAATCTCAATAATGTCACAGACTGAGCTCAAATTTGGCAAATTTTAAGAAACATCTTAGACCGAGAAAGTTGATACTTAAATAAACTTTATTCTCCTGAGCCAAGGAAGAGCAACCACTGAGCAATAAAATCTTCGTCCGCAGTCACAAATATTTTGATGTTGAAGTGATGGTGTGTGGCTTCTGCGCACTTCATGAAGACCTCATGCTCGGAGGGGTTATGTTATTTTTGAACTGGAAGTGCTTCATGTATTAAATAACCCCCTGGGGAATGAGAATTTAAAGAACTGAAATGTGCTTTTAAGGTAACGCGTGATTTCCACACCAAACATTCCCTGTGACTTTAGGGGGAAAATGTGGACATAATGGTCACAGGCTCCCTCATTTTTTCCTGTCTGTTCAGAACTGGAATTTAAACGGCTTAAGTACAACAAACCTGCCCGTTTTCCTCCTGGACCCAATCTCAGTGAGTTCAGAGAGGAGTCTCCGTGATCAAAAGCATTGGAAAACGGTTCCAGGGCAGGATATACTCTAAACTTGCTCTCAGATTTAGATGGAAAAGGTGGAAGAAAGCATCCCCCCACCCCTTTCACTGCGGTTTAGGGGGAGACCCCATCGTTTTTGTGGTAACGCTACATTCCACAGCAACCGTGACAGTTGGGGTGGTCTTGGTGTATATTTGTATGTCTCTTCCTCCTCATGGCCTTACTAGTGAAATCTTCAACATAAAGACTCCAGTCTCATCTGAATAGAGCTTAGAAGCTAGAAACTGCCTTGCTGATTTTAAAAGTGATAATTTACAATTAATCAATATAGCTTCTGTTCTAGCATGTTACTCTAAAATGCATGTCATCAGATTAGGCACAATCTTTATTTCGGGTGCGCCACGGTTTATTATTACTCTAAGCAGGCCTTTGATTGGCCGACAGCTTACTTGAATAATTAGGACTGCTTTAACAAAGTACGCACTCCGCCCCCTGTTTTACATATGTACTCTTTATTTAAATCATCTCTGTCATATGCAGATAAGTGCCCGTGTTGTGCCGCGAGGGTTGGTGAGTTTCACTGCTGCCGCTGCGTTGAAGCAGATGAGTCTTTCCTTTCTGTGACTGCACAAAAACAAAACGTGTTAGGGAAGGGGAGGAGGAAACTGCCAATTAAAATCTACAACCATGTAGAGCTTTGGTTGCTGATTGGCTAATTGGTTGTTTGAACAGAGAGCAGAGATGCAGATCTTGTTCCCTTTATGTGTCGCTTCTGCCTCAGACATTAACATTACACTCTTGAGATGTCTTGTGGCTTGATTTAAGGATAATTGCGTGTTTCTCTTTTTCCTTTTCTTTGTCTCCCTCTCTTTTCTTTGTGGTTTCTCTCTAACACACAAACACATTTGGATAATGTTTTGTGATCTTTGTTAGTTTACAGCACAATGCTTTATTGTTACTACAAGACAACTGCGGTAACTTGTTTATATACGGCTTTCAATCATGTGGGACCCAATCTATGAAAACCCAGCTAAAGTCATTTTTGTGATTTACTCTTTTTTTTAAATCCTACATCATGTAAAGAACATTCAGTGGAAATTAGGCGTGGGCCGGTATGAGATTTTGGCGGTATGATAACCTTAAGCAAAAATACCACAGTTTCACAGTATTGCGCTTTTGTTATTAAAACACTAAAATGTGTTATTTTCAGACGTATACAAACAACAACTTTTTAACTGGACACAATACATTTTATTTTTTAAGCAACATATAACATGTATGCTGGGTGAAAATGAAGCCTTTAAATTAGAATTTTCTTTCAAAAAATATTTTTGTAATATATATTACATGTAAATGCATTGCAACACAGTCTCACGGCAAGTTGTGTTATAGTAACGAATTTTTTTTATTAATTTATTCGTGTTTGATGAAAAGAATTTCCGCTGTTTTTCGTGTCTCTGGAGACGAATGTCTTTTTCTTCCTTCCCAGCACGAATTTCTATCAATGGCTGTTTGTGTCTGTGACACGACTTTCTTTATCGTGTCATTTTATATTTTGTTTTCTCATCGTTCTTTCCTATTTTTAAATCATTGTCGCTTGGGGTTAGGGTTAGATACGGGGTTTGCATTAGGATGTAATTTTTTGCATTGAGTTCTACATGTTTTTCGTCCGCTTTTAAAACTATTCTCGCCTGGAGTTGGGGTTAGAGTTGGGATTTGGGTTAGGAAGTCGCAAAAAGTGATTCTAACCCTAACCCCAAGCGACAATGGTCAAAAAATAGAAAAGAACGATGAAAAAACTAAATATAAAATGACACGATAAAGAAAGTCGTGTCACAGACACGAACAGCCATTGATAGAAATTCGTGCTGGGAAGGATGATAAAAACATTCGTCTCCAGAGACACGAAAAACAGCGGAAATTTGTGTCATCAAACACGAATAAATAAATCAAAATTTTCGTTACTATAACACGACTTGCTGTGAGACTGGGTTGGTAAATTACATGACTTAATGATTTTATTAATCATACCTTGCAAACGGTATTACAGAAAATGTTAGTGGTTTTGTAACCTCGACTGTTTAAAACCTTGAAATCGGTAACCGGCCCATGCCTAGTGAAAATATAAACTTACTGAGTAAGGCAGTGTCAAAAATTGAAGTCAACGATTGAAATCAAATATTGATGCTATACGATACTGAACTCGTATAGAAAGATTTTGAATGCTTTTGTTTTAGAGAGATGCCATATTATTTTATTATAATTTGCAATTGTAATAATATCTATTAAGAGTGAGACTATGGTATTTTGTTTAGAACTAGACAAAATGTTAAATGCTCTTGTTTGTAAGTCGCTTTGGAAAAGTTAGTAACTGAGTAACTATAGTTAGGGCAGTCACAACGATTAAATAATCGTTTCATCGCGATTGTTTGACCTCATCGTGATGATTTCAGATCACCGCAATGATTGCACATCTCTTTAAAAACACAAGGGGGAGCTGCAGCGCTTGTATAAACAACATTGTAAAGCCATAACCATTCAATACAGTGGACATTTTTTTTTAAAGAAATGCTGCAAAACTTTGATAAGCAGTATGAACTGCCAAGTAAAACATACATTTCCAAAACAACAACAACTCCAAATTTAAGGAAGTGAAGGATGCTATACTTAAGAATCTGTAAGAAATTGATTTTTTTGCAGCCACTACAGACATGTGGTCCAGTACTAATATGACCTTAGTAGGATCATGTGTGAAAATTATTTCATGAAAAAAAAATTATGAGAAGTAAATATCAAAGCAATAAAACAGACAATTAATCGCCATAATCATCACAATTTATTAGACAATCAACCGCCACCCAAATTTCATAATAGTGACAGCCCTAACTATAGTTACCATGGTAAATTTTTGTAGGGCATAAAACATTTGCATTGAAAGTGTAAGATCTACTCTGTAATTATTTATCATATGCGGTAATGTAACATTTCATACTTATTACATCATCAAAAAATGTTGCAGGTGGATCAGGATTATGAAATGATGAAACACAGATGAGTGTCTGTAGCATTCATTGGTGTAAATCAATGATATAAGTAGATTATATAAACTTACAGATGAGGTCATGTACAGAGAGTGATTTGCTTTGTGTGTGTGCGCCTGTCTCATTTCTCTCTGTATGTATGAACTCACTCACCCCGGCTATTATTAATAATGCAAATGCACACTATATTCATTCTGATGCATTTATTATGTATGGCATCATCTGTGTCTTGTTGCGAAGGGTGAAAAGATTTTCTTATAGCTGTGATGGAGAAGAAGGGAAGTCATGCAGGTTTGGAACAGCATAAAGGCGAGTAAATGACAGAAGACTTTCATTTTTGGGTGCACTACCTCTTTAAAATCCCGAGGCATGCATTCCACAACCAATTCTAGAGAGCAGAAAATATAATGGGGAGAGTAGAAGAGAGAAAGGCCGAAAGAAACCGCCATTGAAGAAAAATGAAAAGGGGGCGATGAAAAGAAAGAGAAAGGATTTTAAAAAGTAAAAAAAGTGGAAAAACTCTGCTTTATATTGAGATCTGATGGCTTTTGACAATCGTGCCCCCCTCTTCCCCCTATCCAGATGCCTCTACCCCTGGGGGGAATCTTGGGGGCCCATGGTGCTCCACTCCTGGGAATTAATGTGGGTGATTGGCCCTCCGCCTCACCCACCTACGATGCTCACCAGAACAGAGTGCTGTGTGTAGGGCAGAGGCGAGCGGACCAACCTCAGGGCCCCTAATAAGCAAGAGCAGCCATGGAGCTGGGACACTGAGGAGGCTGAAATCCAACAACAATGATTGTGTAATGATATGGAAATGACAGCAGAACCTGAGCTCCGCTACCAAACGGCAGCGCTATGAGGGAGAGGGGTTGTCCAAACTCATTAAGGTTTCATTTAATTCCCGCTCTGCATGAAGGTTATCAAGTGTTGTTTTACATGGTCCATTTGTGGTACAATGTGGCCTTAAAGCAACAAAACAAATGCTTATTGATATTGTTATAGGGTTTAATTTTAAGGAGAGATTTTGTCCTCATTGTGTACCATTAAGGGTTAATTATACCAAATAAGTAGATATTATTGCTTAATGTATGTGTGTGATCGGACAGTAAAATTAATTGAGCTCTACTGGGCCTCTTATCATGTACAGCGCACAAATTGCGCAAAGCAGCATCCATCTGCCGCACAAATAGAGCTCCAGCCCGGACCAGCGCTCTGCCATTGTTCTTGCGTCCCCTCCGGTCATCCACCGCCCCTCCCGGGGTAATTCATGTGCCCCGCTACTCTGCTCACCCGTCACTGGCTATTCACTTAAACCTGAAACATTTCCATTGGCACAAAGGCTTCAAACATGGCCATAACAAAGGAAAGGATTTTTGCCTTTCTATTCTTTTCCCTCTCTGTGTTTTTCACTTTTCTTCAACACATTGTGTTCTTTAATTGGTTGTGCTTGGTAATTTTGTCTCTTGTCTTCTTCCATACTGAGCGATTGTGCGCGGACGGACGTTTGCTTTGACTGAATCGGACAGGAGCCGACTCCCTCCCGTATGCTGGGAGCCGTTTACCTTTGTGAGGTACGGGGAGTTCGGTTCGGGCTCCGTGTGTGGTAAGGTTTGAGAATTCTGCGTGAATGTCGTGGGAATGCCGAGGAAACACTCGGCTGAATGACTGAGATGACCCCAGCGTGATGCGCTCATGAATTCATATCGCCGGTCCTGCTCATGATTAATGGCTCTTAATGCTTTGGTACTGGATCATTTGAAAAGCCCAGCAGTCAGCCTGTACTGTACATTTTCTTTGTTGCCGAGACCCTGCACTGTGTGTGTCCCAACATGCTTTTTTATGAACTACATACTGTAGGGCTAGTTGTTTCAGCTTTAAGGTTAAGAGCCCATGAAGGGAGATTGGTAACAAAGAGAAGAAGACTGAGGCTTTGTCTATACACAAGAGAAAGTGTGTGTATGTGCGTTTGTGGATTTATTACCTGGAGTCAGATTTAAGCTCATCTCAGCCAATCCTTTATTGCACAGCGCTGCAGTTGTGTAATACACTTTTCAGCCGTGAGCTGAGATTCTTTGTTCGCAGCACCTGGGAGACTGCAGCCTGCTATCCAGGCTTTGTTCTTTACATGTAGTGTGGACAATATCATACATTTCCTACATTGTAAGACAGGAATTTCACAATTTTTGTCAATTCGAACCTTTAAAAATGACTTCTGAATATAGTCGGGTTTTATTTAGTCGGATTTAGCTTGAATAAAACCAATAAAATCACATAAAGGTTACTGGACAATAGTACAGTATATTAAACCAAAACAATTAATTCATTATTTACCCAATGCTTGTCATTTTATTTATTTTAATTAAACTCCACAACTTTTGATTTACATTATTTATGGGTTTTATCGGCATCAATTTAATATCTTTATGGTAAATAGTAATAAACACATTTTAGTAATGTAAGGCACATTTATTATTATTCAATCTATTGGAATGCCAAAAAATAAAGTCATTTATTGCTGGAAACAATATATTAAAAGTATTATTTTTGAGTCCCATTACAAATAATATTTTTTTAATTATATGCAAAATATATAAAATAATATAGAATTTAAATTTTGCATGATTGCACTGCAGAGGTGTTAAAATGATTGTTGGTGGTCTTTGTTATATAAATCTGCAGTCTGTAAACTTGTGCAGACTGTATGAGCGTCTGGGAAATCAATATTTATT